>NC_136806.1:56263051-56490497 GCF_951216825.1 Electrona antarctica
TATAGTCCATGGTCTCGGAGGGCATGCTATAGTATGTCGTTTTTCACGATTTCAGAGGATTTGAAAAAATTGTGAAAATCACGGAAAGCGAAAGGCTATAGTCCATGGTCTCGGAGGGCATGCTATAGTATGTCGTTTTTCACGATTTCAGAGGATTTGAAAAAATTCACGGAAAGCGAAAGGCTATAGTCCATGGTCTCGGAGGGCATGCTATAGTATGTCGTTTTTCACGATTTCAGAGGATTTGAAAAAATGGTGAAAATCACGGAAAGCGAAAGGCTATAGTCCATGGTCTCGGAGGGCATGCTATAGTATGTCGTTTTTCACGATTTCAGAGGATTTGAAAAAATTGTGAAAATCACGGAAAGCGAAAGGCTATAATCCATGGTCTCGGAGGGCATGCTATAGTATGTCGTTTTTCACGATTTCAGAGGATTTGAAAAAATTGTGAAAATCACGGAAAGCGAAAGGCTATAGTCCTTGGTCTCGGAGGGCATGCTATAGTATGTCGTTTTTCACGATTTCAGAGGATTTGAAAAAATGGTGAAAATCACGGAAAGCGAAAGGCTATAGTCCATGGTCTCGGAGGGCATGCTATAGTATGTCGTTTTTCACGATTTCAGAGGATTTGAAAAAATGGTGAAAATCACGGAAAGCAAAGGCTATAGTCCATGGTCTCGGAGGGCATGCTATAGTATGTCGCTTTTCACGATTTCAGAGGATTTGAAAAAATGGTGAAAATCACGGAAAGCGAAAGGCTATAGTCCATGGTCTCGGAGGGCATGCTATAGTATGTCGTTTTTCACGATTTCAGAGGATTTGAAAAAATTGTGAAAATCACGGAAAGCGAAAGGCTATAAACCATGGTCTCGGAGGGCATGCTATAGTATGTCGTTTTTCACGATTTCAGAGGATTTGAAAAAATGGTGAAAATCACGGAAAGCGAAAGGCTATAGTCCATGGTCTCGGAGGGCATGCTATAGTATGTCGTTTTTCACGATTTCAGAGGATTTGAAAAAATTGTGAAAATTACAGAAAGCGAAAGGCTATAGTCCATGGTCTCGGAGGGCATGCTATAGTATGTCGTTTTTCACGATTTCAGAGGATTTGAAAAAATGGTGAAAATCACGGAAAGCGAAAGGCTATAGTCCTTGGTCTCGGAGGGCATGCTATAGTATGTCGTTTTTCACGATTTCAGAGGATTTGAAAAAATTGTGAAAATCACGGAAAGCGAAAGGCTATAGTCCATGGTCTCGGAGGGCATGCTATAGTATGTCGTTTTTCACGATTTCAGAGGATTTGAAAAAATTGTGAAAATCACGGAAAGCAAAAGGCTATAGTCCATGGTCTCGGAGGGCATGCTATAGTATGTCGCTTTTCACGATTTCAGAGGATTTGAAAAAATGGTGAAAATCACGGAAAGCGAAAGGCTATAGTCCATGGTCTCGGAGGGCATGCTATAGTATGTCGTTTTTCACGATTTCAGAGGATTTGAAAAAATTGTGAAAATCACGGAAAGCGAAAGGCTATAAACCATGGTCTCGGAGGCATGCTATAGTATGTCGTTTTTCACGATTTCAGAGGATTTAAAAAAATGGTGAAAATCACGGAAAGCGAAAGGCTATAGTCCATGGTCTCGGAGGGCATGCTATAGTATGTCGTTTTTCACGATTTCAGAGGATTTGAAAAAATGGTGAAAATTACAGAAAGCGAAAGGCTATAGTCCATGGTCTCGGAGGGCATGCTATAGTATGTCGTTTTTCACGATTTCAGAGGATTTGAAAAAATGTTGAAAATCACGGAAAGCGAAAGGCTATAGTCCTTGGTCTCGGAGGGCATGCTATAGTATGTCGTTTTTCACGATTTCAGAGGATTTGAAAAAATGGTGAAAATCACGGAAAGCGAAAGGCTATAGTCCATGGTCTCGGAGGGCATGCTATAGTATGTCGTTTTTCACGATTTCAGAGGATTGGAAAAAATGGTGAAAATCACGGAAAGCGAAAGGCTATAGTCCATGGTCTCGGAGGGCATGCTATAGTATGTCGCTTTTCACGATTTCAGAGGATTTGAAAAAATGGTGAAAATCACGGAAAGCGAAAGGCTATAGTCCATGGTCTCGGAGGGCATGCTATAGTATGTAGTTTTTCACGATTTCAGAGGATTTGAAAAAATGGTGAAAATCACAGAAAGCGAAAGGCTATAGTCCATGGTTTAGGAGGGCATGCTATAGTATGTCGTTTTTCACGATTTCAGAGGATTGGAAAAAATGGTGAAAATCACAGAAAGCGAAAGGCTATAGTCCATGGTCTCGGAGGGCATGCTATAGTATGTCGTTTTTCACGATTTCAGAGGATTTGAAAAAATTGTGAAAATCACGGAAAGAAAAAGGCTATAGTCCATGGTCTCGGAGGGCATGCTATAGTATGTCGCTTTTCACGATTTCAGAGGATTTGAAAAAATGGTGAAAATCACGGAAAGCGAAAGGCTATAGTCCATGGTCTCGGAGGGCATGCTATAGTATGTCGTTTTTCACGATTTCAGAGGATTTGAAAAAATTGTGAAAATCACGGAAAGCGAAAGGCTATAAACCATGGTCTCGGAGGGCATGCTATAGTATGTCGTTTTTCACGATTTCAGAGGATTTAAAAAAATGGTGAAAATCACGGAAAGCGAAAGGCTATAGTCCATGGTCTCGGAGGGCATGCTATAGTATGTCATTTTTCACGATTTCAGAGGATTTGAAAAAATGGTGAAAATTACAGAAAGCGAAAGGCTATAGTCCATGGTCTCGGAGGGCATGCTATAGTATGTCGTTTTTCACGATTTCAGAGGATTTGAAAAAATGTTGAAAATCACGGAAAGCGAAAGGCTATAGTCCTTGGTCTCGGAGGGCATGCTATAGTATGTCGTTTTTCACGATTTCAGAGGATTTGAAAAAATGGTGAAAATCACGGAAAGCGAAAGGCTATAGTCCATGGTCTCGGAGGGCATGCTATAGTATGTCGTTTTTCACGATTTCAGAGGATTGGAAAAAATGGTGAAAATCACGGAAAGCGAAAGGCTATAGTCCATGGTCTCGGAGGGCATGCTATAGTATGTCGCTTTTCACGATTTCAGAGGATTTGAAAAAATGGTGAAAATCACGGAAAGCGAAAGGCTATAGTCCATGGTCTCGGAGGGCATGCTATAGTATGTAGTTTTTCACGATTTCAGAGGATTTGAAAAAATGGTGAAAATCACAGAAAGCGAAAGGCTATAGTCCATGGTTTAGGAGGGCATGCTATAGTATGTCGTTTTTCACGATTTCAGAGGATTGGAAAAAATGGTGAAAATCACGGAAAGCGAAAGGCTATAGTCCATGTTCTCGGAGGGCATGCTATAGTATGTCGTTTTTCACGATTTCAGAGGATTTGAAAAAATGGTGAAAATCACAGAAAGCGAAAGGCTATAGTCCATGGTCTCGGAGGGCATGCTATAGTATGTCGTTTTTCACGATTTCAGAGGATTTGAAAAAATGGTGAAAATCACGGAAAGCGAAAGGCTATAGTCCATGGTCTCGGAGGGCATGCTATAGTATGTCGTTTTTCACGATTTCAGAGGATTTGAAAAAATGGTGAAAATCACGGAAAGCGAAAGGCTATAGTCCATGGTCTCGGAGGGCATGCTATAGTATGTCGCTTTTCACGATTTCAGAGGATTTGAAAAAATGGTGAAAATCACGGAAAGCGAAAGGCTATAGTCCATGGTCTCGGAGGGCATGCTATAGTATGTCGTTTTTCACGATTTCAGAGGATTGGAAAAAATGGTGAAATCACGGAAAGCGAAAGGCTATAGTCCATGGTCTCGGAGGGCATGCTATAGTATGTCGTTTTTCACGATTTCAGAGGATTTGAAAAAATGGTGAAAATCACAGAAAGCGAAAGGCTATAGTCCATGGTCTCGGAGGGCATGCTATAGTATGTCGTTTTTCACGATTTCAGAGGATTTGAAAAAATGGGGAAAATCACGGAAAGCGAAAGGCTATAGTCCATGGTCTCGGAGGGCATGCTATAGTATGTCGTTTTTCACGATTTCAGAGGATTTGAAAAAATGGTGAAAATCACGGAAAGCAAAAGGCTATAGTCCATGGTCTCGGAGGGCATGCTATAGTATGTCGCTTTTCACGATTTCAGAGGATTTGAAAAAATGGTGAAAATCACGGAAAGCGAAAGGCTATAGTCCATGGTCTCGGAGGGCATGCTATAGTATGTCGTTTTTCACGATTTCAGAGGATTTGAAAAAATGGTGAAAATCACGGAAAGCGAAAGGCTATAGTCCATGGTCTCGGAGGGCATGCTATAGTATGTCGTTTTTCACGATTTCAGAGGATTGAAAAAATGGTGAAAATCACGGAAAGCGAAAGGCTATAGTCCATGGTCTCGGAGGGCATGCTATAGTATGTCGTTTTTCACGATTTCAGAGGATTTGAAAAAATGGTGAAAATCACGGAAAGCGAAAGGCTATAGTCCATGGTCTCGGAGGGCATGCTATAGTATGTCGTTTTTCACGATTTCAGAGGATTTGAAAAAATTGTGAAAATCACGGAAAGCGAAAGGCTATAATCCATGGTCTCGGAGGGCATGCTATAGTATGTCGTTTTTCACGATTTCAGAGGATTTGAAAAAATGGTGAAAATTACAGAAAGCGAAAGGCTATAGTCCATGGTCTCGGAGGGCATGCTATAGTATGTCGTTTTTCACGATTTCAGAGGATTTGAAAAAATTGTGAAAATCACGGAAAGCGAAAGGCTATAGTCCTTGGTCTCGGAGGGCATGCTATAGTATGTCGTTTTTCACGATTTCAGAGGATTTGAAAAAATTGTGAAAATCACGGAAAGCGAAAGGCTATAGTCCATGGTCTCGGAGGGCATGCTATAGTATGTCGTTTTTCACGATTTCAGAGGATTTGAAAAAATGGTGAAAATCACGGAAAGCGAAAGGCTATAGTCCATGGTCTCGGAGGGCATGCTATAGTATGTCGCTTTTCACGATTTCAGAGGATTTGAAAAAATGGTGAAAATCACGGAAAGCGAAAGGCTATAGTCCATGGTCTCGGAGGGCATGCTATAGTATGTAGTTTTTCACGATTTCAGAGGATTTGAAAAAATTGTGAAAATCACAGAAAGCGAAAGGCTATAGTCCATGGTCTCGGAGGGCATGCTATAGTATGTCGTTTTTCACGATTTCAGAGGATTGGAAAAAATGGTGAAAATCACGGAAAGCGAAAGGCTATAGTCCATGGTCTCGGAGGGCATGCTATAGTATGTCGTTTTTCACGATTTCAGAGGATTTGAAAAAATGGTGAAAATCACAGAAAGCGAAAGGCTATAGTCCATGGTCTCGGAGGGCATGCTATAGTATGTCGTTTTTCACGATTTCAGAGGATTTGAAAAAATGGTGAAAATCACGGAAAGCAAAAGGCTATAGTCCATGGTCTCGGAGGGCATGCTATAGTATGTCGTTTTTCACGATTTCAGAGGATTTGAAAAAATTGTGAAAATCACGGAAAGCGAAAGGCTATAGTCCATGGTCTCGGAGGGCATGCTATAGTATGTCGTTTTTCACGATTTCAGAGGATTTGAAAAAATTCACGGAAAGCGAAAGGCTATAGTCCATGGTCTCGGAGGGCATGCTATAGTATGTCGTTTTTCACGATTTCAGAGGATTTGAAAAAATGGTGAAAATCACGGAAAGCGAAAGGCTATAGTCCATGGTCTCGGAGGGCATGCTATAGTATGTCGTTTTTCACGATTTCAGAGGATTTGAAAAAATTGTGAAAATCACGGAAAGCGAAAGGCTATAATCCATGGTCTCGGAGGGCATGCTATAGTATGTCGTTTTTCACGATTTCAGAAGATTTGAAAAAATTGTGAAAATCACGGAAAGCGAAAGGCTATAGTCCTTGGTCTCGGAGGGCATGCTATAGTATGTCGTTTTTCACGATTTCAGAGGATTTGAAAAAATGGTGAAAATCACGGAAAGCGAAAGGCTATAGTCCATGGTCTCGGAGGGCATGCTATAGTATGTCGTTTTTCACGATTTCAGAGGATTTGAAAAAATGGTGAAAATCACGGAAAGCAAAAGGCTATAGTCCATGGTCTCGGAGGGCATGCTATAGTATGTCGCTTTTCACGATTTCAGAGGATTTGAAAAAATGGTGAAAATCACGGAAAGCGAAAGGCTATAGTCCATGGTCTCGGAGGGCATGCTATAGTATGTCGTTTTTCACGATTTCAGAGGATTTGAAAAAATTGTGAAAATCACGGAAAGCGAAAGGCTATAAACCATGGTCTCGGAGGGCATGCTATAGTATGTCGTTTTTCACGATTTCAGAGGATTTGAAAAAATGGTGAAAATCACGGAAAGCGAAAGGCTATAGTCCATGGTCTCGGAGGGCATGCTATAGTATGTCGTTTTTCACGATTTCAGAGGATTTGAAAAAATGGTGAAAATTACAGATCTGGTCTCGGAGGGCATGCTATAGTATGTCGTTTTTCACGATTTCAGAGGATTTGAAAAAATTGTGAAAATCACGGAAAGCGAAAGGCTATAGTCCTTGGTCTCGGAGGGCATGCTATAGTATGTCGTTTTTCACGATTTCAGAGGATTTGAAAAAATGGTGAAAATCACGGAAAGCGAAAGGCTATAGTCCATGGTCTCGGAGGGCATGCTATAGTCCATGGTCTCGGAGGGCATGCTATAGTATGTCGCTTTTCACGATTTCAGAGGATTTGAAAAAATGGTGAAAATCACGGAAAGCGAAAGGCTATAGTCCATGGTCTCGGAGGGCATGCTATAGTATGTAGTTTTTCACGATTTCAGAGGATTTGAAAAAATGGTGAAAATCACAGAAAGCGAAAGGCTATAGTCCATGGTCTCGGAGGGCATGCTATAGTATGTCGTTTTTCACGATTTCAGAGGATTGGAAAAAATTGTGAAAATCACGGAAAGCGAAAGGCTATAGTCCATGGTCTCGGAGGGCATGCTATAGTATGTCGTTTTTCACGATTTCAGAGGATTTTAAAAAATGGTGAAAATCACAGAAAGCGAAAGGCTATAGTCCATGGTCTCGGAGGGCATGCTATAGTTTGTCGTTTTTCACGATTTCAGAGGATTTGAAAAAATGGTGAAAATCACGGAAAGCGAAAGGCTATAGTCCATGGTCTCGGAGGGCATGCTATAGTATGTCGTTTTTCACGATTTCAGAGGATTTGAAAAAATGGTGAAAATCACGGAAAGCGAAAGGCTATAGTCCTTGGTCTCGGAGGGCATGCTATAGTATGTCGTTTTTCACGATTTCAGAGGATTTGAAAAAATTCACGGAAAGCGAAAGGCTATAGTCCATGGTCTCGGAGGGCATGCTATAGTATGTCGTTTTTCACGATTTCAGAGGATTTGAAAAAATGGTGAAAATCACGGAAAGCGAAAGGCTATAGTCCATGGTCTCGGAGGGCATGCTATAGTATGTCGTTTTTCACGATTTCAGAGGATTTGAAAAAATTGTGAAAATCACGGAAAGCGAAAGGCTATAGTCCTTGGTCTCGGAGGGCATGCTATAGTATGTCGTTTTTCACGATTTCAGAGGATTTGAAAAAATGGTGAAAATCACGGAAAGCGAAAGGCTATAGTCCATGGTCTCGGAGGGCATGCTATAGTATGTCGTTTTTCACGATTTCAGAGGATTTGAAAAAATGGTGAAAATCACGGAAAGCAAAAGGCTATAGTCCATGGTCTCGGAGGGCATGCTATAGTATGTCGTTTTTCACGATTTCAGAGGATTTGAAAAAATGGTGAAAATCACGGAAAGCAAAAGGCTATAGTCCATGGTCTCGGAGGGCATGCTATAGTATGTCGCTTTTCACGATTTCAGAGGATTTGAAAAAATGGTGAAAATCACGGAAAGCGAAAGGCTATAGTCCATGGTCTCGGAGGGCATGCTATAGTATGTCGTTTTTCACGATTTCAGAGGATTTGAAAAAATGGTGAAAATCACGGAAAGCAAAAGGCTATAGTCCATGGTCTCGGAGGGCATGCTATAGTATGTCGCTTTTCACGATTTCAGAGGATTTGAAAAAATGGTGAAAATCACGGAAAGCGAAAGGCTATAGTCCATGGTCTCGGAGGGCATGCTATAGTATGTCGTTTTTCACGATTTCAGAGGATTTGAAAAAATTGTGAAAATCACGGAAAGCGAAAGGCTATAAACCATGGTCTCGGAGGGCATGCTATAGTATGTCGTTTTTCACGATTTCAGAGGATTTGAAAAAATGGTGAAAATCACGGAAAGCGAAAGGCTATAGTCCATGGTCTCGGAGGGCATGCTATAGTATGTCGTTTTTCACGATTTCAGAGGATTTGAAAAAATGGTGAAAATTACAGATCTGGTCTCGGAGGGCATGCTATAGTATGTCGTTTTTCACGATTTCAGAGGATTTGAAAAAATGGTGAAAATCACGGAAAGCGAAAGGCTATAGTCCTTGGTCTCGGAGGGCATGCTATAGTATGTCGTTTTTCACGATTTCAGAGGATTTGAAAAAATGGTGAAAATCACGGAAAGCGAAAGGCTATAGTCCATGGTCTCGGAGGGCATGCTATAGTATGTCGCTTTTCACGATTTCAGAGGATTTGAAAAAATGGTGAAAATCACGGAAAGCGAAAGGCTATAGTCCATGGTCTCGGAGGGCATGCTATAGTATGTAGTTTTTCACGATTTCAGAGGATTTGAAAAAATGGTGAAAATCACAGAAAGCGAAAGGCTATAGTCCATGGTCTCGGAGGGCATGCTATAGTATGTCGTTTTTCACGATTTCAGAGGATTTGAAAAAATGGTGAAAATCACGGAAAGCGAAAGGCTATAGTCCATGGTCTCGGAGGGCATGCTATAGTATGTCGTTTTTCACGATTTCAGAGGATTTGAAAAAATGGTGAAAATCACGGAAAGCGAAAGGCTATAGTCCATGGTCTCGGAGGGCATGCTATAGTATGTCGTTTTTCACGATTTCAGAGGATTTGAAAAAATGGTGAAAATCACGGAAAGCAAAAGGCTATAGTCCATGGTCTCGGAGGGCATGCTATAGTATGTCGCTTTTCACGATTTCAGAGGATTTGAAAAAATGGTGAAAATCACGGAAAGCGAAAGGCTATAGTCCATGGTCTCGGAGGGCATGCTATAGTATGTCGTTTTTCACGATTTCAGAGGATTTGAAAAAATTGTGAAAATCACGGAAAGCGAAAGGCTATAAACCATGGTCTAGGAGGGCATGCTATAGTATGTCGTTTTTCACGATTTCAGAGGATTTGAAAAAATGGTGAAAATCACGGAAAGCGAAAGGCTATAGTCCATGGTCTCGGAGGGCATGCTATAGTATGTCGTTTTTCACGATTTCAGAGGATTTGAAAAAATGGTGAAAATTACAGATCTGGTCTCGGAGGGCATGCTATAGTATGTAGTTTTTCACGATTTCAGAGGATTTGAAAAAATGGTGAAAATCACGGAAAGCGAAAGGCTATAGTCCATGGTCTCGGAGGGCATGCTATAGTCCATGGTCTCGGAGGGCATGCTATAGTATGTCGCTTTTCACGATTTCAGAGGATTTGAAAAAATGGTGAAAATCACGGAAAGCGAAAGGCTATAGTCCATGGTCTCGGAGGGCATGCTATAGTATGTAGTTTTTCACGATTTCAGAGGATTTGAAAAAATGGTGAAAATCACAGAAAGCGAAAGGCTATAGTCCATGGTCTCGGAGGGCATGCTATAGTATGTCGTTTTTCACGATTTCAGAGGATTGGAAAAAATTGTGAAAATCACGGAAAGCGAAAGGCTATAGTCCATGGTCTCGGAGGGCATGCTATAGTATGTCGTTTTTCACGATTTCAGAGGATTTGAAAAAATGGTGAAAATCACAGAAAGCGAAAGGCTATAGTCCATGGTCTCGGAGGGCATGCTATAGTTTGTCGTTTTTCACGATTTCAGAGGATTTGAAAAAATGGTGAAAATCACGGAAAGCGAAAGGCTATAGTCCATGGTCTCGGAGGGCATGCTATAGTATGTCGTTTTTCACGATTTCAGAGGATTTGAAAAAATGGTGAAAATCACGGAAAGCGAAAGGCTATAGTCCTTGGTCTCGGAGGGCATGCTATAGTATGTCGTTTTTCACGATTTCAGAGGATTTGAAAAAATTCACGGAAAGCGAAAGGCTATAGTCCATGGTCTCGGAGGGCATGCTATAGTATGTCGTTTTTCACGATTTCAGAGGATTTGAAAAAATGGTGAAAATCACGGAAAGCGAAAGGCTATAGTCCATGGTCTCGGAGGGCATGCTATAGTATGTCGTTTTTCATGATTTCAGAGGATTTGAAAAAATTGTGAAAATCACGGAAAGCGAAAGGCTATAGTCCTTGGTCTCGGAGGGCATGCTATAGTATGTCGTTTTTCACGATTTCAGAGGATTTGAAAAAATGGTGAAAATCACGGAAAGCGAAAGGCTATAGTCCATGGTCTCGGAGGGCATGCTATAGTATGTCGTTTTTCACGATTTCAGAGGATTTGAAAAAATGGTGAAAATCACGGAAAGCAAAAGGCTATAGTCCATGGTCTCGGAGGGCATGCTATAGTATGTCGTTTTTCACGATTTCAGAGGATTTGAAAAAATGGTGAAAATCACGGAAAGCAAAAGGCTATAGTCCATGGTCTCGGAGGGCATGCTATAGTATGTCGCTTTTCACGATTTCAGAGGATTTGAAAAAATGGTGAAAATCACGGAAAGCGAAAGGCTATAGTCCATGGTCTCGGAGGGCATGCTATAGTATGTCGTTTTTCACGATTTCAGAGGATTTGAAAAAATGGTGAAAATCACGGAAAGCAAAAGGCTATAGTCCATGGTCTCGGAGGGCATGCTATAGTATGTCGCTTTTCACGATTTCAGAGGATTTGAAAAAATGGTGAAAATCACGGAAAGCGAAAGGCTATAGTCCATGGTCTCGGAGGGCATGCTATAGTATGTCGTTTTTCACGATTTCAGAGGATTTGAAAAAATGGTGAAAATCACGGAAAGCGAAAGGCTATAGTCCATGGTCTCGGAGGGCATGCTATAGTCCATGGTCTCGGAGGGCATGCTATAGTATGTCGCTTTTCACGATTTCAGAGGATTTGAAAAAATGGTGAAAATCACGGAAAGCGAAAGGCTATAGTCCATGGTCTCGGAGGGCATGCTATAGTATGTAGTTTTTCACGATTTCAGAGGATTTGAAAAAATGGTGAAAATCACAGAAAGCGAAAGGCTATAGTCCATGGTCTCGGAGGGCATGCTATAGTATGTCGTTTTTCACGATTTCAGAGGATTGGAAAAAATTGTGAAAATCACGGAAAGCGAAAGGCTATAGTCCATGGTCTCGGAGGGCATGCTATAGTATGTCGTTTTTCACGATTTCAGAGGATTTGAAAAAATGGTGAAAATCACAGAAAGCGAAAGGCTATAGTCCATGGTCTCGGAGGGCATGCTATAGTTTGTCGTTTTTCACGATTTCAGAGGATTTGAAAAAATGGTGAAAATCACGGAAAGCGAAAGGCTATAGTCCATGGTCTCGGAGGGCATGCTATAGTATGTCGTTTTTCACGATTTCAGAGGATTTGAAAAAATGGTGAAAATCACGGAAAGCGAAAGGCTATAGTCCTTGGTCTCGGAGGGCATGCTATAGTATGTCGTTTTTCACGATTTCAGAGGATTTGAAAAAATTCACGGAAAGCGAAAGGCTATAGTCCATGGTCTCGGAGGGCATGCTATAGTATGTCGTTTTTCACGATTTCAGAGGATTTGAAAAAATGGTGAAAATCACGGAAAGCGAAAGGCTATAGTCCATGGTCTCGGAGGGCATGCTATAGTATGTCGTTTTTCACGATTTCAGAGGATTTGAAAAAATTGTGAAAATCACGGAAAGCGAAAGGCTATAGTCCTTGGTCTCGGAGGGCATGCTATAGTATGTCGTTTTTCACGATTTCAGAGGATTTGAAAAAATGGTGAAAATCACGGAAAGCGAAAGGCTATAGTCCATGGTCTCGGAGGGCATGCTATAGTATGTCGTTTTTCACGATTTCAGAGGATTTGAAAAAATGGTGAAAATCACGGAAAGCAAAAGGCTATAGTCCATGGTCTCGGAGGGCATGCTATAGTATGTCGTTTTTCACGATTTCAGAGGATTTGAAAAAATGGTGAAAATCACGGAAAGCAAAAGGCTATAGTCCATGGTCTCGGAGGGCATGCTATAGTATGTCGCTTTTCACGATTTCAGAGGATTTGAAAAAATGGTGAAAATCACGGAAAGCGAAAGGCTATAGTCCATGGTCTCGGAGGGCATGCTATAGTATGTCGTTTTTCACGATTTCAGAGGATTTGAAAAAATGGTGAAAATCACGGAAAGCAAAAGGCTATAGTCCATGGTCTCGGAGGGCATGCTATAGTATGTCGCTTTTCACGATTTCAGAGGATTTGAAAAAATGGTGAAAATCACGGAAAGCGAAAGGCTATAGTCCATGGTCTCGGAGGGCATGCTATAGTATGTCGTTTTTCACGATTTCAGAGGATTTGAAAAAATTGTGAAAATCACGGAAAGCGAAAGGCTATAAACCATGGTCTCGGAGGGCATGCTATAGTATGTCGTTTTTCACGATTTCAGAGGATTTGAAAAAATGGTGAAAATCACGGAAAGCGAAAGGCTATAGTCCATGGTCTCGGAGGGCATGCTATAGTATGTCGTTTTTCACGATTTCAGAGGATTTGAAAAAATGGTGAAAATTACAGATCTGGTCTCGGAGGGCATGCTATAGTATGTCGTTTTTCACGATTTCAGAGGATTTGAAAAAATGGTGAAAATCACGGAAAGCGAAAGGCTATAGTCCTTGGTCTCGGAGGGCATGCTATAGTATGTCGTTTTTCACGATTTCAGAGGATTTGAAAAAATGGTGAAAATCACGGAAAGCGAAAGGCTATAGTCCATGGTCTCGGAGGGCATGCTATAGTATGTCGCTTTTCACGATTTCAGAGGATTTGAAAAAATGGTGAAAATCACGGAAAGCGAAAGGCTATAGTCCATGGTCTCGGAGGGCATGCTATAGTATGTAGTTTTTCACGATTTCAGAGGATTTGAAAAAATGGTGAAAATCACAGAAAGCGAAAGGCTATAGTCCATGGTCTCGGAGGGCATGCTATAGTATGTCGTTTTTCACGATTTCAGAGGATTTGAAAAAATGGTGAAAATCACGGAAAGCGAAAGGCTATAGTCCATGGTCTCGGAGGGCATGCTATAGTATGTCGTTTTTCACGATTTCAGAGGATTTGAAAAAATTGTGAAAATCACGGAAAGCGAAAGGCTATAAACCATGGTCTAGGAGGGCATGCTATAGTATGTCGTTTTTCACGATTTCAGAGGATTTGAAAAAATGGTGAAAATCACGGAAAGCGAAAGGCTATAGTCCATGGTCTCGGAGGGCATGCTATAGTATGTCGTTTTTCACGATTTCAGAGGATTTGAAAAAATGGTGAAAATTACAGATCTGGTCTCGGAGGGCATGCTATAGTATGTCGTTTTTCACGATTTCAGAGGATTTGAAAAAATGGTGAAAATCACGGAAAGCGAAAGGCTATAGTCCTTGGTCTCGGAGGGCATGCTATAGTATGTCGTTTTTCACGATTTCAGAGGATTTGAAAAAATGGTAAAAATCACGGAAAGCGAAAGGCTATAGTCCATGGTCTCGGAGGGCATGCTATAGTATGTCGCTTTTCACGATTTCAGAGGATTTGAAAAAATGGTGAAAATCACGGAAAGCGAAAGGCTATAGTCCATGGTCTCGGAGGGCATGCTATAGTATGTAGTTTTTCACGATTTCAGAGGATTTGAAAAAATGGTGAAAATCACAGAAAGCGAAAGGCTATAGTCCATGGTCTCGGAGGGCATGCTATAGTATGTCGTTTTTCACGATTTCAGAGGATTTGAAAAAATTCACGGAAAGCGAAAGGCTTTAGTCCATGGTCTCGGAGGGCATGCTATAGTATGTCGTTTTTCACGATTTCAGAGGATTTGAAAAAATGGTGAAAATCACGGAAAGCGAAAGGCTATAGTCCATGGTCTCGGAGGGCATGCTATAGTATGTCGTTTTTCACGATTTCAGAGGATTTGAAAAAATGGTGAAAATCACGGAAAGCGAAAGGCTATAGTCCATGGTCTCGGAGGGCATGCTATAGTATGTCGTTTTTCACGATTTCAGAGGATTTGAAAAAATGGTGAAAATCACAGAAAGCGAAAGGCTATAGTCCATGGTCTCGGAGGGCATGCTATAGTATGTCGTTTTTCACGATTTCAGAGGATTGGAAAAAATGGTGAAAATCACGGAAAGCGAAAGGCTATAGTCCATGGTCTCGGAGGGCATGCTATAGTATGTCGTTTTTCACGATTTCAGAGGATTTGAAAAAATGGTGAAAATCACAGAAAGCGAAAGGCTATAGTCCATGGTCTCGGAGGGCATGCTATAGTATGTCGTTTTTCACGATTTCAGAGGATTTGAAAAAATTGTGAAAATCACGGAAAGCGAAAGGCTATAGTCCATGGTCTCGGAGGGCATGCTATAGTATGTCGTTTTTCACGATTTCAGAGGATTTGAAAAAATGGTGAAAATCACGGAAAGCGAAAGGCTATAGTCCATGGTCTCGGAGGGCATGCTATAGTATGTAGTTTTTCACGATTTCAGAGGATTTGAAAAAATTCACGGAAAGCGAAAGGCTATAGTCCATGGTCTCGGAGGGCATGCTATAGTATGTCGTTTTTCACGATTTCAGAGGATTTGAAAAAATGGTGAAAATCACGGAAAGCGAAAGGCTATAGTCCATGGTCTCGGAGGGCATGCTATAGTATGTCGTTTTTCACGATTTCAGAGGATTTGAAAAAATTGTGAAAATCACGGAAAGCGAAAGGCTATAGTCCTTGGTCTCGGAGGGCATGCTATAGTATGTCGTTTTTCACGATTTCAGAGGATTTGAAAAAATGGTGAAAATCACGGAAAGCGAAAGGCTATAGTCCATGGTCTCGGAGGGCATGCTATAGTATGTCGTTTTTCACGATTTCAGAGGATTTGAAAAAATTGTGAAAATCACGGAAAGCAAAAGGCTATAGTCCATGGTCTCGGAGGGCATGCCTTAGTATGTCGCTTTTCACGATTTCAGAGGATTTGAAAAAATGGTGAAAATCACGGAAAGCGAAAGGCTATAGTCCATGGTCTCGGAGGGCATGCTATAGTATGTCGTTTTTCACGATTTCAGAGGATTTGAATTTTTTTTGAAAATCACGGAAAGCGAAAGGCTATAAACCATGGTCTCGGAGGGCATGCTATAGTATGTCGTTTTTCACGATTTCAGAGGATTTGAAAAAATGGTGAAAATCACGGAAAGCAAAAGGCTATAGTCCATGGTCTCGGAGGGCATGCTATAGTATGTCGCTTTTCACGATTTCAGAGGATTTGAAAAAATGGTGAAAATCACGGAAAGCGAAAGGCTATAGTCCATGGTCTCGGAGGGCATGCTATAGTATGTCGTTTTTCACGATTTCAGAGGATTTGAAAAAATGGTGAAAATCACGGAAAGCAAAAGGCTATAGTCCATGGTCTCGGAGGGCATGCTATAGTATGTCGCTTTTCACGATTTCAGAGGATTTGAAAAAATGGTGAAAATCACGGAAAGCGAAAGGCTATAGTCCATGGTCTCGGAGGGCATGCTATAGTATGTCGTTTTTCACGATTTCAGAGGATTTGAAAAAATTGTGAAAATCACGGAAAGCGAAAGGCTATAAACCATGGTCTCGGAGGGCATGCTATAGTATGTCGTTTTTCACGATTTCAGAGGATTTGAAAAAATGGTGAAAATCACGGAAAGCGAAAGGCTATAGTCCATGGTCTCGGAGGGCATGCTATAGTATGTCGTTTTTCACGATTTCAGAGGATTTGAAAAAATGGTGAAAATTACAGATCTGGTCTCGGAGGGCATGCTATAGTATGTCGTTTTTCACGATTTCAGAGGATTTGAAAAAATGGTGAAAATCACGGAAAGCGAAAGGCTATAGTCCTTGGTCTCGGAGGGCATGCCATAGTATGTCGTTTTTCACGATTTCAGAGGATTTGAAAAAATGGTGAAAATCACGGAAAGCGAAAGGCTATAGTCCATGGTCTCGGAGGGCATGCTATAGTATGTCGCTTTTCACGATTTCAGAGGATTTGAAAAAATGGTGAAAATCACGGAAAGCGAAAGGCTATAGTCCATGGTCTCGGAGGGCATGCTATAGTATGTAGTTTTTCACGATTTCAGAGGATTTGAAAAAATGGTGAAAATCACAGAAAGCGAAAGGCTATAGTCCATGGTCTCGGAGGGCATGCTATAGTATGTCGTTTTTCACGATTTCAGAGGATTTGAAAAAATGGTGAAAATCACGGAAAGCGAAAGGCTATAGTCCATGGTCTCGGAGGGCATGCTATAGTATGTCGTTTTTCACGATTTCAGAGGATTTGAAAAAATGGTGAAAATCACGGAAAGCGAAAGGCTATAGTCCTTGGTCTCGGAGGGCATGCTATAGTATGTCGTTTTTCACGATTTCAGAGGGTTTGAAAAAATTGTGAAAATCACGGAAAGCGAAAGGCTATAGTCCTTGGTCTCGGAGGGCATGCTATAGTATGTCGTTTTTCACGATTTCAGAGGATTTGAAAAAATGGTGAAAATCACAGAAAGCGAAAGGCTATAGTCCATGGTCTCGGAGGGCATGCTATAGTATGTCGTTTTTCACGATTTCAGAGGATTTGAAAAAATGGTGAAAATCACAGAAAGCGAAAGGCTATAGTCCATGGTCTCGGAGGGCATGCTATAGTATGTCGTTTTTCACGATTTCAGAGGATTGGAAAAAATGGTGAAAATCACGGAAAGCGAAAGGCTATAGTCCATGGTCTCGGAGGGCATGCTATAGTATGTCGTTTTTCACGATTTCAGAGGATTTGAAAAAATGGTGAAAATCACAGAAAGCGAAAGGCTATAGTCCATGGTCTCGGAGGGCATGCTATAGTATGTCGTTTTTCACGATTTCAGAGGATTTGAAAAAATTGTGAAAATCACGGAAAGCGAAAGGCTATAGTCCATGGTCTCGGAGGGCATGCTGTAGTATGTCGTTTTTCACGATTTCAGAGGATTTGAAAAAATGGTGAAAATCACGGAAAGCGAAAGGCTATAGTCCATGGTCTCGGAGGGCATGCTATAGTATGTCGTTTTTCACGATTTCAGAGGATTTGAAAAAATTCACGGAAAGCGAAAGGCTATAGTCCATGGTCTCGGAGGGCATGCTATAGTATGTCGTTTTTCACGATTTCAGAGGATTTGAAAAAATGGTGAAAATCACGGAAAGCGAAAGGCTATAGTCCATGGTCTCGGAGGGCATGCTATAGTATGTCGTTTTTCACGATTTCAGAGGATTTGAAAAAATTGTGAAAATCACGGAAAGCGAAAGGCTATAGTCCTTGGTCTCGGAGGGCATGCTATAGTATGTCGTTTTTCACGATTTCAGAGGATTTGAAAAAATGGTGAAAATCACGGAAAGCGAAAGGCTATAGTCCATGGTCTCGGAGGGCATGCTATAGTATGTCGTTTTTCACGATTTCAGAGGATTTGAAAAAATTGTGAAAATCACGGAAAGCAAAAGGCTATAGTCCATGGTCTCGGAGGGCATGCCTTAGTATGTCGCTTTTCACGATTTCAGAGGATTTGAAAAAATGGTGAAAATCACGGAAAGCGAAAGGCTATAGTCCATGGTCTCGGAGGGCATGCTATAGTATGTCGTTTTTCACGATTTCAGAGGATTTGAATTTTTTTTGAAAATCACGGAAAGCGAAAGGCTATAAACCATGGTCTCGGAGGGCATGCTATAGTATGTCGTTTTTCACGATTTCAGAGGATTTGAAAAAATGGTGAAAATCACGGAAAGCGAAAGGCTATAGTCCATGGTCTCGGAGGCAGAGCCGGACTAACAATGGAACTAGGTGGAGCTTAAGCGCCAGGGCCCGAAGCCTGCGGGGCCCTGTGGGAATTGCGCAAAAAAAAAATAAAAAAAAAAAAGTTGGAGAAAAAAAAAAAAAAAGTCAGGTCAAAGTCAAAGTCAAGTAATGACTGTAAATTTACTATGAGATGGATGATTAGTCATGTTATTGTGGTTGTTTATTTAGGTCCAAATCCAATAGATCCCTTCTATTCTCAATTTCGCAGTGATGTCATGACGCAAAGAGAGAGAGAGAGTCGTTAATTAGTTGGACCTGAGCAGCTGTGTTCATTGCTAATTTCAAATTGGAGAGTTGTCTGTTTGTTTGTGCTCGGAGTCGTCGCCTCGTTGGACACGTTTGTACAAATTACAATGCCCGGCAAGAAACCTGACAGTGGCAGTGCAAAACGAACGAAAAAGGAAGAAAAACTCAAAAGACAAGAGGTGCTTAAAGAAAAAATCCCGAGACTTACAACTTATTTTACCGGCCGAAGAGCAGCTACCGACACCGAAGGAGGAAGCACTGCTGCTGCTGGTGGCAGCCGCAGTGGGGTGCCTGTCCAGGCGGATATCCAGCAGAACCAGCCCCGACCTCCAACGCCAAGTAAGTGATTTGCCCATAGGCTATATGAATTTGCAGAACAATAGGTAGGCAAAGATAACTATATTGATAGAACATCTCTCTTTCACCACCACAGCCTCGCCGCGGCTGCTGCCTGCACCAGAGCATGGCCAGCCCGCAGTGGATGTCCGTCTCCACACCCAGGCCGAGCAATGTTTATTATACTGCACTGCACTGTATTATTAATTTGTGTTACATTTTTATTTTCTAATCCTGGCCTTTTGGTCTGATTTTGCTCTGACTTGCACTTTGCAGTAAACACTTTTACAATTCGATTCTGTCTTCTGTGTGTAACAAATATTTATGGGCCTTTTGGTCTTGCACTATTATATGTTGTATTTTGTAACTTCAACTTATATGCGGTGCAATCAGCTGTTTGACTGAATACATAAGAAAATAAAATGTACAATTACATGAAACTGCATCGTTCTTTTCCCCCCATCTCATCATTGACAAATTTTCCATGAGTGTTTCTTGTTAACGACTAGTCTGTACTGTACTAATAACCATACAGTAATCTCCTTGTCCTTAATACATTGTAATTTGTAAAATGATGATAGTCACAGTGAGTCAGAGTGCATAGTAGGAGAGAGACTGAAGTTGGAAAGGCTGTCCGCCTGTGCCCAGTGCCTGGCTGCGTCTTGTATGTCAGCGGGCAGCGCAGCAGCAGTGGTGGATAGTGGATACGTCACGTGCGGTGCGCTGAGCGCGCGCATGTTAATTAATTAATTGGCTGAATCACATATAGGGCCCTTTGATTTGATGAAGCGCCAGGGCCTTGACAGGGGTTGATCCGTCACTGCTCGGAGGGCATGCTATAGTATGTCGTTTTTCACGATTTCAGAGGATTTGAAAAAATGGTGAAAATTACGGAAAGCGAAAGGCTATAGTCCATGGTCTCGGAGGGCATGCTATAGTATGTCGTTTTTCACGATTTCAGAGGATTTGAAAAAATGGTCAAAATCACGGAAAGCGAAAGGCTATAGTCCTTGGTCTCGGAGGGCATGCTATAGTATGTCGTTTTTCACGATTTCAGAGGATTTGAAAAAATGGTGAAAATCACGGAAAGCGAAAGGCTATAGTCCATGGTCTCGGAGGGCATGCTATAGTATGTCGTTTTTCACGATTTCAGAGGATTTGAAAAAATGGTGAAAATCACGGAAAGCGAAAGGCTATAGTCCATGGTCTCGGAGGGCATGCTATAGTATGTCGCTTTTCACGATTTCAGAGGATTTGAAAAAATGGTGAAAATCACGGAAAGCGAAAGGCTATAGTCCATGGTCTCGGAGGGCATGCTATAGTATGTAGTTTTTCACGATTTCAGAGGATTTGAAAAAATGGTGAAAATCACAGAAAGCGAAAGGCTATAGTCCATGGTCTCGGAGGGCATGCTATAGTATGTCGTTTTTCACGATTTCAGAGGATTGGAAAAAATGGTGAAAATCACGGAAAGCGAAAGGCTATAGTCCATGGTCTCGGAGGGCATGCTATAGTATGTCGTTTTTCACGATTTCAGAGGATTTGAAAAAATGGTGAAAATCACAGAAAGCGAAAGGCTATAGTCCATGGTCTCGGAGGGCATGCTATAGTATGTCGTTTTTCACGATTTCAGAGGATTTGAAAAAATGGTGAAAATCACGGAAAGCGAAAGGCTATAGTCCATGGTCTCGGAGGGCATGCTATAGTATGTCGTTTTTCACGATTTCAGAGGATTTGAAAAAATGGTGAAAATCACGGAAAGCGAAAGGCTATAGTCCATGGTCTCGGAGGGCATGCTATAGTATGTCGTTTTTCACGATTTCAGAGGATTTGAAAAAATTCACGGAAAGCGAAAGGCTATAGTCCATGGTCTCGGAGGGCATGCTATAGTATGTCGTTTTTCACGATTTCAGAGGATTTGAAAAAATGGTGAAAATCACGGAAAGCGAAAGGCTATAGTCCATGGTCTCGGAGGGCATGCTATAGTATGTCGTTTTTCACGATTTCAGAGGATTTTAAAAAATTTTGAAAATCACGGAAAGCGAAAGGCTATAGTCCATGGTCTCGGAGGGCATGCTATAGTATGTCGTTTTTCACGATTTCAGAGGATTTGAAAAAATGGTGAAAATCACGGAAAGCGAAAGGCTATAGTCCATGGTCTCGGAGGGCATGCTATAGTATGTCGTTTTTCACGATTTCAGAGGATTTGAAAAAATGGTGAAAATCACGGAAAGCGAAAGGCTATAGTCCATGGTCTCGGAGGGCATGCTATAGTATGTCGTTTTTCACGATTTCAGAGGATTTGAAAAAATTGTGAAAATCACGGAAAGCAAAAGGCTATAATCCATGGTCTCGGAGGGCATGCTATAGTATGTCGTTTTTCACGATTTCAGAGGATTTGAAAAAATGGTGAAAATCACGGAAAGCGAAAGGCTATAGTCCATGGTCTCGGAGGGCATGCTATAGTATGTCGTTTTTCACGATTTCAGAGGATTTGAAAAAATGGTGAAAATTACAGAAAGCGAAAGGCTATAGTCCATGGTCTCGGAGGGCATGCTATAGTATGTCGTTTTTCACGATTTCAGAGGATTTGAAAAAATGGTGAAAATCACGGAAAGCGAAAGGCTATAGTCCATGGTCTCGGAGGGCATGCTATAGTATGTCGTTTTTCACGATTTCAGAGGATTTGAAAAAATGGTGAAAATCACGGAAAGCGAAAGGCTATAGTCCATGGTCTCGGAGGGCATGCTATAGTATGTCGTTTTTTACGATTTCAGAGGATTTGAAAAAATAGTGAAAATCACGGAAAGCGAAAGGCTATAGTCCATGGTCTCGGAGGGCATGCTATAGTATGTCGTTTTTCACGATTTCAGAGGATTTGAAAAAATGGTGAAAATCACGGAAAGCGAAAGGCTATAGTCCATGGTCTCGGAGGGCATGCTATAGTATGTCGTTTTTCACGATTTCAGAGGATTTGAAAAAATTGTGAAAATCACGGAAAGCGAAAGGCTATAGTCCATGTTCTCGGAGGGCATGCTATAGTATGTCGTTTTTCACGATTTCAGAGGATTTTAAAAAATGGTGATAATCACGGAAAGCGAAAGGCTATAGTCCATGGTCTCGGAGGGCATGCTATAGTATGTCGTTTTTCACGATTTCAGAGGATTTGAAAAAATGGTGAAAATCACGGAAAGCGAAAGGCTATAGTCCATGGTCTCGGAGGGCATGCTATAGTATGTCGTTTTTCACGATTTCAGAGGATTTGAAAAAATGGTGAAAATCACGGAAAGCGAAAGGCTATAGTCCATGGTCTCGGAGGGCATGCTATAGTATGTCGTTTTTCACGATTTCAGAGGATTTGAAAAAATGGTGAAAATCACGGAAAGCGAAAGGCTATAGTCCATGGTCTCGGAGGGCATGCTATAGTATGTCGTTTTTCACGATTTCAGAGGATTTGAAAAAATGGTGAAAATCACGGAAAGCGAAAGGCTATAGTCCATGGTCTCGGATGGCATGCTATAGTATGTCGTTTTTCACGATTTCAGAGGGTTTGAAAAAATTCACGGAAAGCGAAAGGCTATAGTCCATGGTCTCGGAGGGCATGCTATAGTATGTCGTTTTTCACGATTTCAGAGGATTTGAAAAAATGGTGAAAATCACGGAAAGCGAAAGGCTATAGTCCATGGTCTCGGAGGGCATGCTATAGTATGTCGTTTTTCACGATTTCAGAGGATTTGAAAAAATTGTGAAAATCACGGAAAGCGAAAGGCTATAATCCATGGTCTCGGAGGGCATGCTATAGTATGTCGTTTTTCACGATTTCAGAGGATTGGAAAAAATGGTGAAAATCACGGAAAGCGAAAGGCTATAGTCCATGGTCTCGGAGGGCATGCTATAGTATGTCGTTTTTCACGATTTCAGAGGATTTGAAAAAATGGTGAAAATTACAGAAAGCGAAAGGCTATAGTCCATGGTCTCGGAGGGCATGCTATAGTATGTCGTTTTTCACGATTTCAGAGGATTTGAAAAAATGGTGAAAATCACGGAAAGCGAAAGGCTATAGTCCATGGTCTCGGAGGGCATGCTATAGTATGTCGTTTTTCACGATTTCAGAGGATTTGAAAAAATGGTGAAAATCACGGAAAGCGAAAGGCTATAGTCCATGGTCTCGGAGGGCATGCTATAGTATGTCGTTTTTCACGATTTCAGAGGATTTGAAAAAATGGTGAAAATCACGGAAAGCGAAAGGCTATAGTCCATGGTCTCGGAGGGCATGCTATAGTATGTCGTTTTTCACGATTTCAGAGGATTTGAAAAAATGGTGAAAATCACGGAAAGCGAAAGGCTATAGTCCATGGTCTCGGAGGGCATGCTATAGTATGTCGTTTTTCACGATTTCAGAGGATTTGAAAAAATGGTGAAAATCACGGAAAGCGAAAGGCTATAGTCCATGGTCTCGGAGGGCATGCTATAGTATGTCGTTTTTCACGATTTCAGAGGATTTGAAAAAATGGTGAAAATCACGGAAAGCGAAAGGCTATAGTCCATGGTCTCGGAGGGCATGCTATAGTATGTCGTTTTTCACGATTTCAGAGGATTTGAAAAAATGGTGAAAATCACGGAAAGCGAAAGGCTATAGTCCATGGTCTCGGAGGGCATGCTATAGTATGTCGTTTTTCACGATTTCAGAGGATTTGAAAAAATGGTGAAAATCACGGAAAGCGAAAGGCTATAGTCCATGGTCTCGGAGGGCATGCTATAGTATGTCGTTTTTCACGATTTCAGAGGATTGGAAAAAATTGTGAAAATCACGGAAAGTGAAAGGCTATAGTCCATGGTCTCGGAGGGCATGCTATAGTATGTCGTTTTTCACGATTTCAGAGGATTTGAAAAAATGGTGAAAATTACAGAAAGCGAAAGGCTATAGTCCATGGTCTTGGAGGGCATGCTATAGTATGTCGTTTTTCACGATTTCAGAGGATTTGAAAAAATGGTGAAAATCACGGAAAGCGAAAGGCTATAGTCCATGGTCTCGGAGGGCATGCTATAGTATGTCGTTTTTCACGATTTCAGAGGATTTGAAAAAATGGTGAAAATCACGGAAAGCGAAAGGCTATAGTCCATGGTCTCGGAGGGCATGCTATAGTATGTCGTTTTTCACGATTTCAGAGGATTTGAAAAAATGGTGAAAATCACGGAAAGCGAAAGGCTATAGTCCATGGTCTCGGAGGGCATGCTATAGTATGTCGTTTTTCACGATTTCAGAGGATTTGAAAAAATGGTGAAAATCACGGAAAGCGAAAGGCTATAGTCCATGGTCTCGGAGGGCATGCTATAGTATGTCGTTTTTCACGATTTCAGAGGATTTGAAAAAATGGTGAAAATCACGGAAAGCGAAAGGCTATAGTCCATGGTCTCGGAGGGCATGCTATAGTATGTCGTTTTTCACGATTTCAGAGGATTTGAAAAAATGGTGAAAATCACGGAAAGCGAAAGGCTATAGTCCATGGTCTCGGAGGGCATGCTATAGTATGTCGTTTTTCACGATTTCAGAGGATTTGAAAAAATGGTGAAAATCACGGAAAGCGAAAGGCTATAGTCCATGGTCTCGGAGGGCATGCTATAGTATGTCGTTTTTCACGATTTCAGAGGATTTGAAAAAATGGTGAAAATCACGGAAAGCGAAAGGCTATAGTCCATGGTCTCGGAGGGCATGCTATAGTATGTCGTTTTTCACGATTTCAGAGGATTTGAAAAAATGGTGAAAATCACGGAAAGCGAAAGGCTATAGTCCATGGTCTCGGAGGGCATGCTATAGTATGTTGTTTTTTACGATTTCAGAGGATTTGAAAAAATGGTGAAAATCACGGAAAGCGAAAGGCTATAGTCCATGGTCTCGGAGGGCATGCTATAGTATGTCGTTTTTCACGATTTCAGAGGATTTGAAAAAATGGTGAAAATCACGGAAAGCGAAAGGCTATAGTCCATGGTCTCGGAGGGCATGCTATAGTATGTCGTTTTTCACGATTTCAGAGGATTTGAAAAAATGGTGAAAATCACGGAAAGCGAAAGGCTATGGTCCATGTTCTCGGAGGGCATGCTATAGTATGTCGTTTTTCACGATTTCAGAGGATTTGAAAAAATGGTGAAAATCACGGAAAGCGAAAGGCTATAGTCCATGGTCTCGGAGGGCATGCTATAGTATGTCGTTTTTCACGATTTCAGAGGATTTGAAAAAATGGTGAAAATCACGGAAAGCGAAAGGCTATAGTCCATGGTCTCGGAGGGCATGCTATAGTATGTCGTTTTTTACGATTTCAGAGTTTTTGAAAAAATGGTGAAAATCACGGAAAGCGAAAGGCTATAGTCCATGGTCTCGGAGGGCATGCTATAGTATGTCGTTTTTCACGATTTCAGAGGATTTGAAAAAATGGTGAAAATCACGGAAAGCGAAAGGCTATAGTCCATGGTCTCGGAGGGCATGCTATAGTATGTCGTTTTTCACGATTTCAGAGGATTTGAAAAAATGGTGAAAATCACGGAAAGCGAAAGGCTATGGTCCATGTTCTCGGAGGGCATGCTATAGTATGTCGTTTTTCACGATTTCAGAGGATTTGAAAAAATGGTGAAAATCACGGAAAGCGAAAGGCTATAGTCCATGGTCTCGGAGGGCATGCTATAGTATGTCGTTTTTCACGATTTCAGAGGATTTGAAAAAATGGTGAAAATCACGGAAAGCGAAAGGCTATAGTCCATGGTCTCGGAGGGCATGCTATAGTATGTCGTTTTTCACGATTTCAGAGGATTTGAAAAAATGGTGAAAATCACGGAAAGCGAAAGGCTATAGTCCATGGTCTCGGAGGGCATGCTATAGTATGTCGTTTTTCACGATTTCAGAGGATTTGAAAAAAAGACGAAAATCACTCCGAGACCATGGGCTATAGCCCATCGTCTCGGAGTCTTTTTTTCAAATCCTTGTTTTTCATCATTTATGACCATGGCGATGGGCTATAGCCCATGGTCTCGAACGGCATACTATAGCATGCCGTTTTGCATCATTTTTGAGGATTTGAAAAAAAGACGAAAATCACTCCGAGACCATGGGCTATAATAGCCCATCGTCTCGGAGTCATTTTCGTCTTTTTTTCAAATCATTGTTTTTCATCATTTATGACTATGGCGATGGGCTATAGCCCATGGTCTCGAAAGGCATACTATAGCATGCCGTTTTCCATCATTTTTGAGGATTTGAAAAAAAGACGAAAATCACTCCGAGTCGAGACCATGGGCTATAGCCCATCGTCTCGGAGTCATTTTCGTCTTTTTTTTCAAATCCTTGTTTTTCATCATTTATGACCATGGCGATGGGCTATAGCCCATGGTCTCGAACGGCATACTATAGCATGCCGTTTTGCATCATTTTTGAGGATTTGAAAAAAATACGAAAATCACTCCAAGACCATGGGCTATAGCCCATCGTCTCGGAGTCATTTTCGTCTTTTTTTCAAATCTTTGTTTTTCATCATTTATGACCATGGCGATGGGCTATAGCCCATGGTCTCGAACGGCATACAAAAAGACGAAAATCACTCCGAGTCGAGACCATGGGCTATAGCCCATCGTCTCGGAGTCATTTTCGTCTTTTTTTTCAAATCCTTGTTTTTCATCATTTATGACCATGGCGATGGGCTATAGCCCATGGTCTCGAACGGCATACTATAGCATGCCGTTTTGCATCATTTTTGAGGATTTGAAAAAAAGACGAAAATCACTCCGAGACCATGGGCTATAGCCCATCGTCTCGGAGTCATTTTCGTCTTTTTTTCAAATCTTTGTTTTTCATCATTTATGACCATGGCGATGGGCTATAGCCCATGGTCTCGAACGGCATACTATAGCATGCCGTTTTCCATCATTTTTGAGGATTTGAAAAAAAGACGAAAATCACTCCGAGTCGAGACCATGGGCTATAGCCCATCGTCTCGGAGTCATTTTCGTCTTTTTTTTCAAATCCTTGTTTTTCATCATTTATGACCATGGCGATGGGCTATAGCCCATGGTCTCGAACGGCATGCTATAGTATTCCGTTTTGCATCATTTTTGAGGATTTGAAAAAAAGACGAAAATCACTCCAAGACCATGGGCTATAGCCCATCGTCTCGGAGTCATTTTCGACTTTTTTTCAAATCCTCGTTTTTCATCATTTATGACCATGGCGATGGGCTATAGCCCATGGTCTCGAACGGCATACTATAGCATGCCGTTTTGCATCATTTTTGAGGATTTGAAAAAAATACGAAAATCACTCCAAGACCATGGGCTATAGCCCATCGTCTCGGAGTCATTTTCGTCTTTTTTTCAAATCTTTGTTTTTCATCATTTATGACCATGGCGATGGGCTATAGCCCATGGTCTCGAACGGCATACTATAGCATGCCGTTTTCCATCATTTTTGAGGATTTGAAAAAAAGACGAAAATCACTCCGAGTCGAGACCATGGGCTATAGCCCATCGTCTCGGAGTCATTTTCGTCTTTTTTTTCAAATCCTTGTTTTTCATCATTTATGACCATGGCGATGGGCTATAGCCCATGGTCTCGAACGGCATACTATAGCATGCCGTTTTGCATCATTTTTGAGGATTTGAAAAAAAGACGAAAATCACTCCGAGACCATGGGCTATAGCCCATCGTCTCGGAGTCATTTTCGACTTTTTATCAAATCCTTGTTTTTCATCATTTATGACCATGGCGATGGGCTATAGCCCATGGTCTCGAACGGCATGCTATAGTATTCCGTTTTGCATCATTTTTGAGGATTTGAAAAAAAGACGAAAATCACTCCGAGACCATGGGCTATAGCCCATCGTCTCGGAGTCATTTTCGTCTTTTTTTCAAATCTTTGTTTTTCATCATTTATGACCATGGCGATGGGCTATAGCCCATGGTCTCGAACGGCATACTATAGCATGCCGTTTTCCATCATTTTTGAGGATTTGAAAAAAAGACGAAAATCACTCCGAGTCGAGACCATGGGCTATAGCCCATCGTCTCGGAGTCATTTTCGTCTTTTTTTTCAAATCCTTGTTTTTCATCATTTATGACCATGGCGATGGGCTATAGCCCATGGTCTCGAACGGCATGCTATAGTATTCCGTTTTGCATCATTTTTGAGGATTTGAAAAAAAGACGAAAATCACTCCAAGACCATGGGCTATAGCCCATCGTCTCGGAGTCATTTTCGTCTTTTTTTCAAATCCTCGTTTTTCATCATTTATGACCATGGCGATGGGCTATAGCCCATGGTCTCGAACGGCATACTATAGCATGTCGTTTTCCATCATTTTTGAGGATTTGAAAAAAATACGAAAATCACTCCGAGACCATGGGCTATAGCCCATCGTCTCGGAGTCATTTTCGTCTTTTTTTCAAATCTTTGTTTTTCATCATTTATGACCATGGCGATGGGCTATAGCCCATGGTCTCGAACGGCATACTATAGCATGCCGTTTTCCATAATTTTTGAGGATTTGAAAAAAAGACGAAAATCACTCCGAGTCGAGACCATGGGCTATAGCCCATCGTCTCGGAGTCATTTTCGTCTTTTTTTTCAAATCCTTGTTTTTCATCATTTATGACCATGGCGATGGGCTATAGCCCATGGTCTCGAACGGCATACTATAGCATGCCGTTTTGCATCATTTTTGAGGATTTGAAAAAAAGACGAAAATCACTCCGAGACCATGGGCTATAGCCCATCGTCTCGGAGTCATTTTCGACTTTTTATCAAATCCTTGTTTTTCATCATTTATGACCATGGCGATGGGCTATAGCCCATGGTCTCGAACGGCATGCTTTAGTATTCCGTTTTGCATCATTTTTGAGGATTTGAAAAAAAGACGAAAATCACTCCGAGACCATGGGCTATAGCCCATCGTCTCGGAGTCATTTTCGTCTTTTTTTCAAATCCTCGTTTTTCATCATTTATGACCATGGCGATGGGCTATAGCCCATGGTCTCGAACGGCATACTATAGCATGCCGTTTTGCATCATTTTTGAGTATTTGAAAAAAAAGACGAAAATCACTCCGGGACCATGGGCTATAGCCCATCGTCTCGGAGTCATTTTCGTCTTTTTTTCAAATCCTTGTTTTTCATCATTTATGACCATGGCGTTGGCCTATAGCCCATGGTCTTGAACGGCATACTATAGCATGCCGTTTTGCATCATTTTTGAGGATTTGAAAAAAAGACGAAAATCACTCCGAGACCATGGGCTATAGCCCATCGTCTCGGAGTCATTTTCGTCTTTTTTTCAAATCCTTGTTTTTCATAATTTATGACCATGGCGATGGGCTATAGCCCATGGTCTCGAACGGCATACTATTGCATGCCATTTTCCATCATTTTTGAGGATTTGAAAAAAAGACGAAAATTACTCCGAGACCATGGGCTATAGCCCATCGTCTCGGAGTCATTTTCGACTTTTTTTCAAATCCTTGTTTTTCATCATTTATGACCATGGCGTTGGCCTATAGCCCATGGTCTTGAACGGCATACTATAGCATGCCGTTTTGCATCATTTTTGAGGATTTGAAAAAAAGACGAAAATCACTCCGAGACCATGGGCTATAGCCCATCGTCTCGGAGTCATTTTTGTCTTTTTTTCAAATCCTCGTTTTTCATCATTTATGACCATGGTGATGGGCTATAGCCCATGGTCTCGAACGGCATACTATAGCATGCCGTTTTCCATCATTTTTGAGGATTTGAAAAAAAGACGAAAATCACTCCGAGACCATGGGCTACAGCCCATCGTCTCGGAGTCATTTTGGTCTTTTTTTCAAATCCTTGTTTTTCATCATTTATGACCATGGCGATGGGCTATAGCCCATGGTCTCGAACGGCATACTATAGCATGCCGTTTTCCATCATTTTTGAGGATTTGAAAAAAAGACGAAAATCACTCCGAGTCGAGACCATGGGCTATAGCCCATCGTCTCGGAGTCATTTTCGTCTTTTTTTCAAATCCTCGTTTTTCATCATTTATGACCATGGCGATGGGCTATAGCCCATGGTCTTGAACGGCATACTATAGCATGCCGTTTTGCATCATTTTTGAGGATTTGAAAAAAAGACGAAAATCACTCCGAGACCATGGGCTATAGCCCATCGTCTCGGAGTCATTTTCGTCTTTTTTTCAAATCTTTGTTTTTCATCATTTATGACCATGGCGATGGGCTATAGCCCATGGTCTCGAACGGCATACTATAGCATGCCGTTTTGCATCATTTTTGAGGATTTGAAAAAAAGACGAAAATCACTCTGAGTCGAGACCATGGGCTATAGCCCATCGTCTCGGAGTCATTTTCGTCTTTTTTTTCAAATCCTTGTTTTTCATCATTTATGACCATGGCGATGGGCTATAGCCCATGGTCTCGAACGGCATGCTATAGTATTCCGTTTTGCATCATTTTTGAGGATTTGAAAAAAAGACGAAAATCACTCCGAGACCATGGGCTATAGCCCATCGTCTCGGAGTCATTTTCGTCTTTTTTTTCAAATCCTTGTTTTTCATCATTTATGACCATGGCGATGGGCTATAGCCCATGGTCTCGAACGGCATACTATAGCATGCCGTTTTGCATAATTTTTGAGGATTTGAAAAAAAGACGAAAATCACTCCAAGACCATGGGCTATAGCCCATCGTCTCGGAGTCATTTTCGACTTTTTTTCAAATCCTCGTTTTTCATCATTTATGACCATGGCGATGGGCTATAGCCCATGGTCTCGAACGGCATACTATAGCATGTCGTTTTCCATCATTTTTGAGGATTTGAAAAAAATACGAAAATCACTCCGAGACCATGGGCTATAGCCCATCGTCTCGGAGTCATTTTCGTCTTTTTTTTCAAATCCTTGTTTTTCATCATTTATGACCATGGCGATGGGCTATAGCCCATGGTCTCGAACGGCATACTATAGCATGCCGTTTTGCATCATTTTTGAGGATTTGAAAAAAATACGAAAATCACTCCAAGACCATGGGCTATAGCCCATCGTCTCGGAGTCATTTTCGTCTTTTTTTCAAATCTTTGTTTTTCATCATTTATGACCATGGCGATGGGCTATAGCCCATGGTCTCGAACGGCATACTATAGCATGCCGTTTTCCATCATTTTTGAGGATTTGAAAAAAAGACGAAAATCACTCCGAGTCGAGACCATGGGCTATAGCCCATCGTCTCGGAGTCATTTTCGTCTTTTTTTTCAAATCCTTGTTTTTCATCATTTATGACCATGGCGATGGGCTATAGCCCATGGTCTCGAACGGCATACTATAGCATGCCGTTTTGCATCATTTTTGAGGATTTGAAAAAAAGACGAAAATCACTCCGAGACCATGGGCTATAGCCCATCGTCTCGGAGTCATTTTCGACTTTTTATCAAATCCTTGTTTTTCATCATTTATGACCATGGCGATGGGCTATAGCCCATGGTCTCGAACGGCATGCTATAGTATTCCGTTTTGCATCATTTTTGAGGATTTGAAAAAAAGACGAAAATCACTCCGAGACCATGGGCTATAGCCCATCGTCTCGGAGTCATTTTCGTCTTTTTTTCAAATCTTTGTTTTTCATCATTTATGACCATGGCGATGGGCTATAGCCCATGGTCTCGAACGGCATACTATAGCATGCCGTTTTCCATCATTTTTGAGGATTTGAAAAAAAGACGAAAATCACTCCGAGTCGAGACCATGGGCTATAGCCCATCGTCTCGGAGTCATTTTCGTCTTTTTTTTCAAATCCTTGTTTTTCATCATTTATGACCATGGCGATGGGCTATAGCCCATGGTCTCGAACGGCATGCTATAGTATTCCGTTTTGCATCATTTTTGAGGATTTGAAAAAAAGACGAAAATCACTCCAAGACCATGGGCTATAGCCCATCGTCTCGGAGTCATTTTCGTCTTTTTTTCAAATCCTCGTTTTTCATCATTTATGACCATGGCGATGGGCTATAGCCCATGGTCTCGAACGGCATACTATAGCATGTCGTTTTCCATCATTTTTGAGGATTTGAAAAAAATACGAAAATCACTCCGAGACCATGGGCTATAGCCCATCGTCTCGGAGTCATTTTCGTCTTTTTTTCAAATCTTTGTTTTTCATCATTTATGACCATGGCGATGGGCTATAGCCCATGGTCTCGAACGGCATACTATAGCATGCCGTTTTCCATAATTTTTGAGGATTTGAAAAAAAGACGAAAATCACTCCGAGTCGAGACCATGGGCTATAGCCCATCGTCTCGGAGTCATTTTCGTCTTTTTTTTCAAATCCTTGTTTTTCATCATTTATGACCATGGCGATGGGCTATAGCCCATGGTCTCGAACGGCATACTATAGCATGCCGTTTTGCATCATTTTTGAGGATTTGAAAAAAAGACGAAAATCACTCCGAGACCATGGGCTATAGCCCATCGTCTCGGAGTCATTTTCGACTTTTTATCAAATCCTTGTTTTTCATCATTTATGACCATGGCGATGGGCTATAGCCCATGGTCTCGAACGGCATGCTTTAGTATTCCGTTTTGCATCATTTTTGAGGATTTGAAAAAAAGACGAAAATCACTCCGAGACCATGGGCTATAGCCCATCGTCTCGGAGTCATTTTCGTCTTTTTTTCAAATCCTCGTTTTTCATCATTTATGACCATGGCGATGGGCTATAGCCCATGGTCTCGAACGGCATACTATAGCATGCCGTTTTGCATCATTTTTGAGTATTTGAAAAAAAAGACGAAAATCACTCCGGGACCATGGGCTATAGCCCATCGTCTCGGAGTCATTTTCGTCTTTTTTTCAAATCCTTGTTTTTCATCATTTATGACCATGGCGTTGGCCTATAGCCCATGGTCTTGAACGGCATACTATAGCATGCCGTTTTGCATCATTTTTGAGGATTTGAAAAAAAGACGAAAATCACTCCGAGACCATGGGCTATAGCCCATCGTCTCGGAGTCATTTTCGTCTTTTTTTCAAATCCTTGTTTTTCATAATTTATGACCATGGCGATGGGCTATAGCCCATGGTCTCGAACGGCATACTATTGCATGCCATTTTCCATCATTTTTGAGGATTTGAAAAAAAGACGAAAATTACTCCGAGACCATGGGCTATAGCCCATCGTCTCGGAGTCATTTTCGACTTTTTTTCAAATCCTTGTTTTTCATCATTTATGACCATGGCGTTGGCCTATAGCCCATGGTCTTGAACGGCATACTATAGCATGCCGTTTTGCATCATTTTTGAGGATTTGAAAAAAAGACGAAAATCACTCCGAGACCATGGGCTATAGCCCATCGTCTCGGAGTCATTTTTGTCTTTTTTTCAAATCCTCGTTTTTCATCATTTATGACCATGGTGATGGGCTATAGCCCATGGTCTCGAACGGCATACTATAGCATGCCGTTTTCCATCATTTTTGAGGATTTGAAAAAAAGACGAAAATCACTCCGAGACCATGGGCTACAGCCCATCGTCTCGGAGTCATTTTGGTCTTTTTTTCAAATCCTTGTTTTTCATCATTTATGACCATGGCGATGGGCTATAGCCCATGGTCTCGAACGGCATACTATAGCATGCCGTTTTCCATCATTTTTGAGGATTTGAAAAAAAGACGAAAATCACTCCGAGTCGAGACCATGGGCTATAGCCCATCGTCTCGGAGTCATTTTCGTCTTTTTTTCAAATCCTCGTTTTTCATCATTTATGACCATGGCGATGGGCTATAGCCCATGGTCTTGAACGGCATACTATAGCATGCCGTTTTGCATCATTTTTGAGGATTTGAAAAAAAGACGAAAATCACTCCGAGACCATGGGCTATAGCCCATCGTCTCGGAGTCATTTTCGTCTTTTTTTCAAATCTTTGTTTTTCATCATTTATGACCATGGCGATGGGCTATAGCCCATGGTCTCGAACGGCATACTATAGCATGCCGTTTTGCATCATTTTTGAGGATTTGAAAAAAAGACGAAAATCACTCTGAGTCGAGACCATGGGCTATAGCCCATCGTCTCGGAGTCATTTTCGTCTTTTTTTTCAAATCCTTGTTTTTCATCATTTATGACCATGGCGATGGGCTATAGCCCATGGTCTCGAACGGCATGCTATAGTATTCCGTTTTGCATCATTTTTGAGGATTTGAAAAAAAGACGAAAATCACTCCGAGACCATGGGCTATAGCCCATCGTCTCGGAGTCATTTTCGTCTTTTTTTTCAAATCCTTGTTTTTCATCATTTATGACCATGGCGATGGGCTATAGCCCATGGTCTCGAACGGCATACTATAGCATGCCGTTTTGCATAATTTTTGAGGATTTGAAAAAAAGACGAAAATCACTCCGAGACCATGGGCTATAGCCCATCGTCTCGGAGTCATTTTCGACTTTTTATCAAATCCTTGTTTTTCATCATTTATGACCATGGCGATGGGCTATAGCCCATGGTCTCGAACGGCATGCTATAGTATTCCGTTTTGCATCATTTTTGAGGATTTGAAAAAAAGACGAAAATCACTCCGAGACCATGGGCTATAGCCCATCGTCTCGGAGTCATTTTCGTCTTTTTTTCAAATCCTCGTTTTTCATCATTTATGACCATGTCGATGGGCTATAGCCCATGGTCTCGAACGGCATACTATAGCATGCCGTTTTGCATCATTTTTGAGGATTTGAAAAAAGACGAAAATCACTCCGAGACCATGGGCCCATCGTCTCGGATTCTTTTTCGTCTTTTTTTCAAATCCTCGTTTTTCATCATTTATGACCATGGCGATGGGCTATAGCCCATGGTCTTGAACGGCATACTATAGCATGCCGTTTTGCATCATTTTTGAGGATTTGAAAAAAAGACTAAAATCACTCCGAGACCAAGGGCTATAGCCCATCGTCTCGGAGTCATTTTCGTCTTTTTTTCAAATCCTTGTTTTTCATAATTTATGACCATGGCGATGGGCTATAGCCCATGGTCTCGAACGGCATACTATTGCATGCCATTTTCCATCATTTTTGAGGATTTGAAAAAAATACGAAAATTACTCCGAGACCATGGGCTATAGCCCATCGTCTCGGAGTCATTTTCGTCTTTTTTTCAAATCCTTGTTTTTCATCATTTATGACCATGGCGTTGGCCTATAGCCCATGGTCTTGAACGGCATACTATAGCATGCCGTTTTGCATCATTTTTGAGGATTTGAAAAAAAGACGAAAATCACTCCGAGACCATGGGCTATAGCCCATCGTCTCGGAGTCATTTTCGTCTTTTTTTCAAATCCTCGTTTTTCATCATTTATGACCATGGTGATGGGCTATAGCCCATGGTCTCGAACGGCATACTATAGCATGCCGTTTTCCATCATTTTTGAGGATTTGAAAAAAAGACGAAAATCACTCCGAGACCATGGGCTATAGCCCATCGTCTCGGAGTCATTTTCGACTTTTTTTTCAAATCCTTGTTTTTCATCATTTATGACCATGGCGATGGGCTATAGCCCATGGTCTCGAACGGCATACTATAGCATGCCATTTTGCATCATTTTTGAGGATTTGAAAAAAAGACGAAAATCACTCCGAGACCATGGGCTATAGCCCATCGTCTCGGAGTCATTTTCGTCTTTTTTTCAAATCCTTGTTTTTCATCATTTATGACCATGGCGTTGGCCTATAGCCCATGGTCTTGAACGGCATACTATAGCATGCCGTTTTGCATCATTTTTGAGGATTTGAAAAAAAGACGAAAATCACTCCGAGACCATGGGCTATAGCCCATCGTCTCGGAGTCATTTTCGTCTTTTTTTCAAATCCTCGTTTTTCATCATTTATGACCATGGTGATGGGCTATAGCCCATGGTCTCGAACGGCATACTATAGCATGCCGTTTTCCATCATTTTTGAGGATTTGAAAAAAAGACGAAAATCACTCCGAGACCATGGGCTATAGCCCATCGTCTCGGAGTCATTTTCGTCTTTTTTTATAATCCTTGTTTTTCATCATTTATGACCATGGCGATGGGCTATAGCCCATGGTCTCGAACGGCATACTATAGCATGCCATTTTGCATCATTTTTGAGGATTTGAAAAAAAGACGAAAATCACTCCGAGACCATGGGCTATAGCCCATCGTCTCGGAGTCATTTTCGTCTTTTTTTCAAATCCTTGTTTTTCATCATTTATGACCATGGCGTTGGCCTATAGCCCATGGTCTTGAACGGCATACTAAAGCATGCCGTTTTGCATCATTTTTGAGGATTTGAAAAAAAGACGAAAATCACTCCGAGACCATGGGCTATAGCCCATCGTCTCGGAGTCATTTTCGTCTTTTTTTCAAATCCTCGTTTTTCATCATTTATGACCATGGTGATGGGCTATAGCCCATGGTCTCGAACGGCATACTATAGCATGCCGTTTTCCATCATTTTTGAGGATTTGAAAAAAAGACGAAAATCACTCCGAGACCATGGGCTATAGCCCATCGTCTCGGAGTCATTTTCGTCTTTTTTTTCAAATCCTTGTTTTTCATCATTTATGACCATGGCGATGGGCTATAGCCCATGGTCTCGAACGGCATACTATAGCATGCCATTTTGCATCATTTTTGAGGATTTGAAAAAAATACGAAAATCACTCCGAGACCATGGGCTATAGCCCATCGTCTCGGAGTCATTTTCGTCTTTTTTTCAAATCCTTGTTTTTCATCATTTATGACCATGGCGATGGGCTATAGCCCATGGTCTCGAACGGCATGCTATAGTATTCCGTTTTGCATCATTTTTGAGGATTTGAAAAAAAGACGAAAATCACTCCGAGACCATGGGCTATAGCCCATCGTCTCGGAGTCATTTTCGTCTTTTTTCAAATCCTCGTTTTTCATCATTTATGACCATGGCGATGGGCTATAGCCCATGGTCTCGAACGGCATACTATAGCATGCCGTTTTGCATCATTTTTGAGGATTTGAAAAAAAGACGAAAATCACTCCGAGACCATGGGCTATAGCCCATCGTCTCGGAGTCATTTTCGTCTTTTTTTCAAATCCTTGTTTTTCATCATTTATGACCATGGCGATGGGCTATAGCCCATGGTATCGAACGGCATACTATAGCATGCCGTTTTGCATCATCTTTGAGGATTTGAAAAAAAGACAAAAAATCACTCCGAGACCATGGGCTATAGCCCATCGTCTGAGTCATTTTCGTCTTTTTTTCAAATCCTTGTTTTTCATCATTTATGACCATGGCGATGGGCTATAGCCCATGGTCTCGAACGGCATACTATAGCATGCCGTTTTGCAACATTTTTGAGGATTTGAAAAAAAGACGAAAATCACTCCGAGACCATGGGCTATAGCCCATCGTCTCGGAGTCATTTTCGTCTTTTTTTCAAATCCTTGTTTTTCATAATTTATGACCATGGCGATGGGCTATAGCCCATGGTCTCTAACGGCATACTATAGCATGCCGTTTTCCATCATTTTTGAGGATTTGAAAAAAAGACGAAAATCACTCCGAGACCATGGGCTATAGCCCATCGTCTCGGAGTCATTTTCGACTTTTTTTCAAATCCTTGTTTTTCATCATTTATGACCATGGCGATGGCCTATAGCCCATGGTCTTGAACGGCATACTATAGCATGCCGTTTTGCATCATTTTTGAGGATTTGAAAAAAAGACGAAAATCACTCCGAGACCATGGGCTATAGCCCATCGTCTCGGAGTCATTTTCGTCTTTTTTTCAAATCCTTGTTTTTCATAATTTATGACCATGGCGATGGGCTATAGCCCATGGTATCGAACGGCATACTATAGCATGCCGTTTTGCATCATCTTTGATGATTTGAAAAAAAGACAAAAAATCACTCCGAGACCATGGGCTATAGCCCATCGTCTCGGAGTCATTTTCGTCTTTTTTTCAAATCCTCGTTTTTCATCATTTATGACCATGGCGATGGGCTATAGCCCATGGTCTCGAACGGCATACTATAGCATGCCATTTTGCATCATTTTTGAGGATTTGAAAAAAAAGTCGAAAATCACTCCGAGACCATGGGCTATAGCCCATCGTCTCGGAGTAATTTTCGTCTTTTTTTCAAATCCTTGTTTTTCATCATTTATGACCATGGCGATGGGCTATAGCCCATGGTCTCGAACGGCATGCTATAGTATTCAGTTTTGCATCATTTTTGAGGATTTGAAAAAAAGACGAAAATCACTCCGAGACCATGGGCTATAGCCCATCGTCTTGGAGTCATTTTCGTCTTTTTTTCAAATCCTTGTTTTTCATAATTTATGACCATGGCGATGGGCTATAGCCCATGGTATCGAACGGCATACTATAGCATGCCGTTTTGCATCATCTTTGAGGATTTGGAAAAAAGACGAAAATCACTCCAAGACCATGGGCTATAGCCCATCGTCTCGGAGTCATTTTCTTCTTTTTTTCAAATCCTTGTTTTTCATCATTTATGACCATGGCGATGGGCTATAGCCCATGGTCTCGAACGGCATACTATAGCATGCCATTTTCCATCATTTTTGAGGATTTGAAAAAAGACGAAAATCACTCAGAGACCATGGGCTATAGCCCATCGTCTCGGAGTCATTTTCGACTTTTTTTCAAATCCTTGTTTTTCATCATTTATGACCATGGCGATGGCCTATAGCCCATGGTCTTGAACGGCATACTATAGCATGCCGTTTTGCATCATTTTTGAGGATTTGAAAAAAGACGAAAATCACTCCGAGACCATGGGCTATAGCCCATCGTCTCAGAGTCATTTTCGTCTTTTTTTCAAATCCTTGTTTTTCATCATTTATGACCATGGCGATGGGCTATAGCCCATGGTCTCGAACGGCATGCTATAGTATTCCGTTTTGCATCATTTTTGAGGATTTGAACAAAAGACGAAAATCACTCCGAGACCATGGGCTATAGCCCATCGGAGTCATTTTCGTCTTTTTTTCAAATCCTCGTTTTTCATCATTTATGACCATGGCGATGGGCTATAGCCCATGGTCTCGAACGGCATACTATAGCATGCCGTTTTCCATCATTTTTGAGGATTTGAAAAAAAGACGAAAATCACTCCGAGTCGAGACCATGGGCTATAGCCCATCGTCTCGGAGTCATTTTCGTCTTTTTTTGAAATCCTCGTTTTTCATCATTTATGACCATGGCGATGGGCTATAGCCCATGGTCTCGAACGGCATGCTATAGCATGCCGTTTTGCATCATTTTTGAGGATTTGAAAAAAAGACGAAAATCACTCCAAGACCATGGGCTATAGCCCATCGTCTCGGAGTCATTTTCGTCTTTTTTTCAAATCCTCGTTTTTCATCATTTATGACCATGGCGATGGGCTATAGCCCATGGTCTCGAACGGCAAACTATAGCATGCCGTTTTGCATCATTTTTGAGGATTTGAAAAAAAGACGAAAATCACTCCGAGACCATGGGCTATAGCCCATCGTCTCGGAGTCATTTTCGTCTTTTTTTCAAATCCTCGTTTTTCATCATTCATGACCATGGCGATGGGCTATAGCCCATGGTCTCGAACGGCATACTATAGCATGCCGTTTTGCAACATTTTTGAGGATTTGAAAAAAAGACGAAAATCACTCCGAGACCATGGGCTATAGCCCATCGTCTTGGAGTCATTTTCGTCTTTTTTTCAAATCCTTGTTTTTCATAATTTATGACCATGGCGATGGGCTATAGCCCATGGTATCGAACGGCATACTATAGCATGCCGTTTTGCATCATCTTTGAGGATTTGAAAAAAAGACGAAAATCACTCCGAGTCGAGACCATGGGCTATAGCCCATCGTCTCGGAGTCATTTTCGTCTTTTTTTCAAATCCTCGTTTTTCATCATTTATGACCATGGCGATGGGCTATAGCCCATGGTCTCGAACGGCATACTATAGCATGCCGTTTTGCATCATTTTTGAGGATTTGAAAAAAAGACGAAAATCACTCCAAGACCATGGGCTATAGCCCATCGTCTCGGAGTCATTTTCGTCTTTTTTTCAAATCCTCGTTTTTCATCATTTATGACCATGGCGATGGGCTATAGCCCATGGTCTCGAACGGCATACTATAGCATGCCGTTTTGCATCATTTTTGAGGATTTGAAAAAAAGACGAAAATCACTCCGAGACCATGGGCTATAGCCCATCGTCTCGGAGTCATTTTCTTCTTTTTTTCAAATCCTTGTTTTTCATCATTTATGACCATGGCGATGGGCTATAGCCCATGGTCTCGAACGGCATACTATAGCATGCCATTTTCCATCATTTTTGAGGATTTGAAAAAAGACGAAAATCACTCAGAGACCATGGACTATAGCCCATCGTCTCGGAGTCATTTTCGACTTTTTTTCAAATCCTTGTTTTTCATCATTTATGACCATGGCGATGGCCTATAGCCCATGGTCTTGAACGGCATACTATAGCATGCCGTTTTGCATCATTTGTGAGGATTTGAAAAAAGACGAAAATCACTCCGAGACCATGGGCTATAGCCCATCGTCTCAGAGTCATTTTCGTCTTTTTTTCAAATCCTCGTTTTTCATCATTTATGACCATGGCGATGGGCTATAGCCCATGGTCTCGAACGGCATACTATAGCATGCCGTTTTGCATCATTTTTGAGGATTTGAAAAAAAGACGAAAATCACTCCAAGACCATGGGCTATAGCCCATCGTCTCGGAGTCATTTTCGTCTTTTTTTCAAATCCTCGTTTTTCATCATTTATGACCATGGCGATGGGCTATAGCCCATGGTCTCGAACGGCATACTATAGCATGCCGTTTTGCATCATTTTTGAGGATTTGAAAAAAGACGAAAATCACTCAGAGAACATGGGCTATAGCCCATCGTCTCGGAGTCATTTTCTTCTTTTTTTCAAATCCTTGTTTTTCATCATTTATGACCATGGCGATGGGCTATAGCCCATGGTCTCGAACGGCATACTATAGCATGCCATTTTCCATCATTTTTGAGGATTTGAAAAAAGACGAAAATCACTCAGAGACCATGGGCTATAGCCCATCGTCTCGGAGTCATTTTCGACTTTTTTTCAAATCCTTGTTTTTCATCATTTATGACCATGGCGATGGCCTATAGCCCATGGTCTTGAACGGCATACTATAGCATGCCGTTTTGCATCATTTTTGAGGATTTGAAAAAAGACGAAAATCACTCCGAGACCATGGGCTATAGCCCATCGTCTCAGAGTCATTTTCGTCTTTTTTTCAAATCCTTGTTTTTCATCATTTATGACCATGGCGATGGGCTATAGCCCATGGTCTCGAACGGCATGCTATAGTATTCCGTTTTGCATCATTTTTGAGGATTTGAACAAAAGACGAAAATCACTCCGAGACCATGGGCTATAGCCCATCGTCTCGGAGTCATTTTCGTCTTTTTTTCAAATCCTTGTTTTTCATCATTTATGACCATGGCGATGGGCTATAGCCCATGGTCTCGAACGGCATACTATAGCATGCCGTTTTCCATCATTTTTGAGGATTTGAAAAAAAGACGAAAATCACTCCGAGTCGAGACCATGGGCTATAGCCCATCGTCTCGGAGTCATTTTCGTCTTTTTTTTTCAAATCCTTGTTTTTCATCATTTATGACCATGGCGATGGGCTATAGCCCATGGTCTCGAACGGCATACTATAGCATGCCGTTTTGCATCATTTTTGAGGATTTGAAAAAAAGACGAAAATCACTCCGAGACCATGGGCTATAGCCCATCGTCTCGGAGTCATTTTCGTCTTTTTTTCAAATCCTTGTTTTTCATAATTTATGACCATGGCGATAGGCTATAGCCCATGGTCTCGAACGGCATACTATAGCATGCCGTTTTCCATCATTTTTGAGGATTTGAAAAAAAGACGAAAATCACTCCGAGACCATGGGCTATAGCCCATCGTCTCGGAGTCATTTTCGACTTTTTTTCAAATCCTTGTTTTTCATCATTTATGACCATGGCGATGGGCTATAGCCCATGGTCTTGAACAGCATACTATAGCATGCCGTTTTGCATCATTTTTGAGGATTTGAAAAAAAGGACGAAAATCACTCCGAGACCATGGGCTATAGCCCATCGTCTCGGAGTCATTTTCGTCTTTTTTTCAAATCCTTGTTTTTCATCATTTATGACCATGGCGATGGGCTATAGCCCATGGTCTCGAACGGCATACTATAGCATGCCGTTTTGCATCATTTTTGAGGATTTGAAAAAAAGACGAAAATCACTCCGAGACCATGGGCTATAGCCCATCGTCTCGGAGTCATTTTCTTCTTTTTTTCAAATCCTTGTTTTTCATCATTTATGACCATGGCGATGGGCTATAGCCCATGGTCTCGAACGGCATACTATAGCATGCCATTTTCCATCATTTTTGAGGATTTGAAAAAAGACGAAAATCACTCAGAGACCATGGGCTATAGCCCATCGTCTCGGAGTCATTTTCGACTTTTTTTCAAATCCTTGTTTTTCATCATTTATGACCATGGCGATGGCCTATAGCCCATGGTCTTGAACGGCATACTATAGCATGCCGTTTTGCATCATTTTTGAGGATTTGAAAAAAGACGAAAATCACTCCGAGACCATGGGCTATAGCCCATCGTCTCAGAGTCATTTTCGTCTTTTTTTCAAATCCTTGTTTTTCTTCATTTATGACCATGGCGATGGGCTATAGCCCATGGTCTCGAACGGCATACTATAGCATGCCGTTTTCCATCATTTTTGAGGATTTGAAAAAAAGACCAAAATCACTCCGAGTCGAGACCATGGGCTATAGCCCATCGTCTCGGAGTCATTTTCGTCTTTTTTTTTCAAATCCTTGTTTTTCATCATTTATGACCATGGCGATGGGCTATAGCCCATGGTCTCGAACGGCATACTATAGCATGCCGTTTTGCATCATTTTTGAGGATTTGAAAAAAAGACGAAAATCACTCCGAGACCATGGGCTATAGCCCATCGTCTCGGAGTCATTTTCGTCTTTTTTTCAAATCCTTGTTTTTCATAATTTATGACCATGGCGATAGGCTATAGCCCATGGTCTCGAACGGCATACTATAGCATGCCGTTTTCCATCATTTTTGAGGATTTGAAAAAAAGACGAAAATCACTCCGAGACCATGGGCTATAGCCCATCGTCTCGGAGTCATTTTCGACTTTTTTTCAAATCCTTGTTTTTCATCATTTATGACCATGGCGATGGGCTATAGCCCATGGTCTTGAACAGCATACTATAGCATGCCGTTTTGCATCATTTTTGAGGATTTGAAAAAAAGGATGAAAATCACTCCGAGACCATGGGCTATAGCCCATCGTCTCGGAGTCATTTTCGTCTTTTTTTCAAATCCTTGTTTTTCATCATTTATGACCATGGCGATGGGCTATAGCCCATGGTCTCGAACGGCATGCTATAGTATTCCGTTTTGCATCATTTTTGAGGATTTGAAAAAAAGACGAAAATCACTCCGAGACCATGGGCTATAGCCCATCGTCTCGGAGTCATTTTCGTCTTTTTTTCAAATCCTCGTTTTTCATCATTTATGACCATGGCGATGGGCTATAGCCCATGGTCTCGAACGGCATACTATAGCATGCCGTTTTGCATCATTTTTGAGGATTTGAAAAAAAGACGAAAATCACTCCAAGACCATGGGCTATAGCCTATCGTCTCGGAGTCATTTTCGTCTTTTTTTCAAATCCTCGTTTTTCATCATTTATGACCATGGCGATGGGCTATAGCCCATGGTCTCGAACGGCATACTATAGCATGCCGTTTTGCATCATTTTTGAGGATTTGAAAAAAAGACGAAAATCACCCCGAGACCATGGGCTATAGCCCATCGTCTCGGAGTCATTTTCGTCTTTTTTTCAAATCCTTGTTTTTCATCATTTATGACCATGGTGATGGGCTATAGCCCATGGTCTCGAACGGCATACTATAGCATGCCGTTTTCCATCATTTTTGAGGATTTGAAAAAAAGACGAAAATCACTCCGAGTCGAGACCATGGGCTATAGCCCATCGTCTCGGAGTCATTTTCGTCTTTTTTTTTCAAATCCTTGTTTTTCATCATTTATGACCATGGCGATGGGCTATAGCCCATGGTCTCGAACGGCATACTATAGCATGCCGTTTTGCATCATTTTTGAGGATTTGAAAAAAAGACGAAAATCACTCCGAGACCATGGGCTATAGCCCATCGTCTCGGAGTCATTTTCGTCTTTTTTTCAAATCCTTGTTTTTCATAATTTATGACCATGGCGATAGGCTATAGCCCATGGTCTCGAACGGCATACTATAGCATGCCGTTTTCCATCATTTTTGAGGATTTGAAAAAAAGACGAAAATCACTCCGAGACCATGGGCATCCGAGACCATGGGCCCATCGTCTCAGAGTCATTTTCGACTTTTTTTTCAAATCCTTGTTTTTCATCATGTATGACCATGGCGATGGACTATAGCCCATGGTCTTGAACGGCATGCTATAGTATTCAGTTTTGCATCATTTTTGAGGATTTGAAAAAAAGACGAAAATCACTCCGAGACCATGGGCTATAGCCCATCGTCTCGGAGTCATTTTCGTCTTTTTTTCAAATCCTTGTTTTTCATCATTTATGACCATGGCGATGGGCTATAGCCCATGGTCTCGAACGGCATGCTATAGTATTCAGTTTTGCATCATTTTTGAGGATTTGAAAAAAAGACGAAAATCACTCCGAGACCATGGGCTATAGCCCATCGTCTCGGAGTCATTTTCTTCTTTTTTTCAAATCCTTGTTTTTCATCATTTATGACCATGGCGATGGGCTATAGCCCATGGTCTCGAACGGCATACTATAGCATGCCATTTTCCATCATTTTTGAGGATTTGAAAAAAGACGAAAATCACTCAGAGACCATGGGCTATAGCCCATCGTCTCGGAGTCATTTTCGACTTTTTTTCAAATCCTTGTTTTTCATCATTTATGACCATGGCGATGGCCTATAGCCCATGGTCTTGAACGGCATACTATAGCATGCCGTTTTGCATCATTTTTGAGGATTTGAAAAAAGACGAAAATCACTCCGAGACCATGGGCTATAGCCCATCGTCTCAGAGTCATTTTCGTCTTTTTTTCAAATCCTTGTTTTTCTTCATTTATGACCATGGCGATGGGCTATAGCCCATGGTCTCGAACGGCATACTATAGCATGCCGTTTTCCATCATTTTTGAGGATTTGAAAAAAAGACGAAAATCACTCCGAGTCGAGACCATGGGCTATAGCCCATCGTCTCGGAGTCATTTTCGTCTTTTTTTTTCAAATCCTTGTTTTTCATCATTTATGACCATGGCGATGGGCTATAGCCCATGGTCTCGAACGGCATACTATAGCATGCCGTTTTGCATCATTTTTGAGGATTTGAAAAAAAGACGAAAATCACTCCGAGACCATGGGCTATAGCCCATCGTCTCGGAGTCATTTTCGTCTTTTTTTCAAATCCTTGTTTTTCATAATTTATGACCATGGCGATAGGCTATAGCCCATGGTCTCGAACGGCATACTATAGCATGCCGTTTTCCATCATTTTTGAGGATTTGAAAAAAAGACGAAAATCACTCCGAGACCATGGGCTATAGCCCATCGTCTCGGAGTCATTTTCGACTTTTTTTCAAATCCTTGTTTTTCATCATTTATGACCATGGCGATGGGCTATAGCCCATGGTCTTGAACAGCATACTATAGCATGCCGTTTTGCATCATTTTTGAGGATTTGAAAAAAAGGATGAAAATCACTCCGAGACCATGGGCTATAGCCCATCGTCTCGGAGTCATTTTCGTCTTTTTTTCAAATCCTTGTTTTTCATAATTTATGACCATGGCGATGGGCTATAGCCCATGGTCTCGAACGGCATGCTATAGTATTCCGTTTTGCATCATTTTTGAGGATTTGAAAAAAAGACGAAAATCACTCCGAGACCATGGGCTATAGCCCATCGTCTCGGAGTCATTTTCGTCTTTTTTTCAAATCCTCGTTTTTCATCATTTATGACCATGGCGATGGGCTATAGCCCATGGTCTCGAACGGCATACTATAGCATGCCGTTTTGCATCATTTTTGAGGATTTGAAAAAAAGACGAAAATCACTCCAAGACCATGGGCTATAGCCTATCGTCTCGGAGTCATTTTCGTCTTTTTTTCAAATCCTCGTTTTTCATCATTTATGACCATGGCGATGGGCTATAGCCCATGGTCTCGAACGGCATACTATAGCATGCCGTTTTGCATCATTTTTGAGGATTTGAAAAAAAGACGAAAATCACCCCGAGACCATGGGCTATAGCCCATCGTCTCGGAGTCATTTTCGTCTTTTTTTCAAATCCTTGTTTTTCATCATTTATGACCATGGTGATGGGCTATAGCCCATGGTCTCGAACGGCATACTATAGCATGCCGTTTTCCATCATTTTTGAGGATTTGAAAAAAAGACGAAAATCACTCCGAGTCGAGACCATGGGCTATAGCCCATCGTCTCGGAGTCATTTTCGTCTTTTTTTTTCAAATCCTTGTTTTTCATCATTTATGACCATGGCGATGGGCTATAGCCCATGGTCTCGAACGGCATACTATAGCATGCCGTTTTGCATCATTTTTGAGGATTTGAAAAAAAGACGAAAATCACTCCGAGACCATGGGCTATAGCCCATCGTCTCGGAGTCATTTTCGTCTTTTTTTCAAATCCTTGTTTTTCATAATTTATGACCATGGCGATAGGCTATAGCCCATGGTCTCGAACGGCATACTATAGCATGCCGTTTTCCATCATTTTTGAGGATTTGAAAAAAAGACGAAAATCACTCCGAGACCATGGGCATCCGAGACCATGGGCCCATCGTCTCAGAGTCATTTTCGACTTTTTTTTCAAATCCTTGTTTTTCATCATGTATGACCATGGCGATGGACTATAGCCCATGGTCTTGAACGGCATACTATAGCATGCCATTTTCCATCATTTTTGAGGATTTGAAAGAAAGACGAAAATCACTCCGAGACCATGGGCTATAAAGCCCATCGTCTCGGAGTCATTTTCGACTTTTTTTCAAATCCTTGTTTTTCATCATTTATGACCATGGCGATGGCCTACAGCCCATGGTCTTGAACGGCATACTATAGCATGCCGTTTTGCATCATTTTTGAGGATTTGAAAAAAAGACGAAAATCACTCCGAGACCATGGGCTATAGCCCATCGTCTCGGAGTCATTTTCGTCTTTTTTTCAAAACCTTGTTTTTCATAATTTATGACCATGGCGATGGGCTATAGCCCATGGTCTCGAACGGCATGCTATAGTATTCCGTTTTGCATCATTTTTGAGGATTTGAACAAAAGACGAAAATCACTCCGACACCATGGGCTATAGCCCATCGTCTCGGAGTCATTTTCGACTTTTTTTTCAAATCCATGTTTTTCATCATTTATGACCATGGCGATGGGCTATAGCCCATGGTCTTGAACGGCATACTATAGCATGCCGTTTTGCATCATTTTTGAGGATTTAAAAAAAAGGACGAAAATCACTCCGAGACCATGGGCTATAGCCCATCGTCTCGGAGTCATTTTCGTCTTTTTTTCAAATCCTTGTTTTTCATCATTTATGACCATGGCGATGGGCTATAGCCCATGGTCTCGAACGGCATGCTATAGTATTCCGTTTTGCATCATTTTTGAGGATTTGAACAAAAGACGAAAATCACTCCGACACCATGGGCTATAGCCCATCGTCTCGGAGTCATTTTCGTCTTTTTTTTTTTCAAATCCTTGTTTTTCATCATTTATGACCATGGCGATGGGCTATAGCCCATGGTCTCGAACGGCATACTATAGCATGCCGTTTTGCATCATTTTTGAGGATTTGAAAAAAAGACGAAAATCTCTCCGAGACCATGGGCTATAGCCCATCATCTCGGAGTCATTTTCGTCTTTTTTTCAAATCCTTGTTTTTCATCATTTATGACCATGGCGATGGGCTATAGCCCATGGTCTCGAACGGCATGCTATAGTATTCCGTTTTGCATCATAGGATTTGAACAAAAGACGAAAATCACTCCGAGACCATGGGCTATAGCCCATCGTCTCGGAGTCATTTTCGTCTTTTTTTTTCAAATCCTTGTTTTTCATCATTTATGACCATGGCGATGGGCTATAGCCCATGGTCTCGAACGGCATACTATAGCATGCCGTTTTGCATCATTTTTGAGGATTTGAAAAAAAGACGAAAATCACTCCGAGACCATGGGCTATAGCCCATCGTCTCGGAGTCATTTTCGACTTTTTTTCAAATCCTTGTTTTTCATCATTTATGACCATGGCGATGGCCTATAGCCCATGGTCTTGAACGGCATACTATAGCATGCCGTTTTGCATAATTTTTGAGGATTTGAAAAAAAGACGAAAATCACTCCGAGACCATGGGCTATAGCCCATCGTCTCGGAGTCATTTTCGTATTTTTTTCAAATCCTTGTTTTTCATCATTTATGACCATGGCGATGGGCTATAGCCCATGGTCTCGAACGGCATGCTATAGTATTCCGTTTTGCATCATTTTTGAGGATTTGAACAAAAGACGAAAATCACTCCGAGACCATGGGCTATAGCCCATCGTCTCGGAGTCATTTTCGACTTTTTTTTTCAAATCCTTGTTTTTCATCATTTATGACCATGGCGATGGGCTATAGCCCATGGTCTTGAACGGCATACTATAGCATGCCGTTTTGCATCATTTTTGAGGATTTGAAAAAAATACGAAAATCACTCCGAGACCATGGGCTATAGCCCATCGTCTCGGAGTCATTTTCGTCTTTTTTTCAAATCCTTGCTTTTCATCATTTATGACCATGGCGATGGGCTATAGCCCATGGTCTCGAACGGCATACTATAGCATGCCGTTTTCCATCATTTTTGAGGATTTGAAAAAAAGACGAAAATCACTCCGAGTCGAGACCATGGGCTATAGCCCATCGTCTCGGAGTCATTTTCGTCTTTTTTTCAAATCCTCGTTTTTCATCATTTATGACCATGGCGATGGGCTATAGCCCATGGTCTCGAACGGCATACTATAGCATGCCGTTTTGCATCATTTTTGAGGATTTGAAAAAAAGACGAAAATCACTCCAAGACCATGGGCTATAGCCCATCGTCTCGGAGTCATTTTCGTCTTTTTTTCAAATCCTCGTTTTTCATCATTTATGACCATGGCGATGGGTTATAGCCCATGGTCTCGAACGGCATACTATAGCATGCCGTTTTGCATCATTTTTGAGGATTTGAAAAAAAGACGAAAATCACTCCGAGATGATGGGCTATAGCCCATCGTCTCGGAGTCATTTTCGTCTTTTTTTAAAATCCTTGTTTTTCATCATTTATGACCATGGCGACGGGCTATAGCCCATGGTCTCGAACGGCATACTATAGCATGCCGTTTTGCATCATTTTTGAGGATTTGAAAAAAAGACGAAAATCACTCCGAGTCGAGACCATGGGCTATAGCCCATCGTCTCGGAGTCATTTTCGTCTTTTTTTCAAATCCTTGTTTTTCATCATTTATGACCATGGCGATGGGCTATAGCCCATGGTCTCGAACGGCATACTATAGCATGCCGTTTTCCATCATTTTTGAGGATTTGAAAAAAAGACGAAAATCACTCCGAGTCGAGACCATGGGCTATAGCCCATCGTCTCGGAGTCATTTTCGTCTTTTTTTTTCAAATCCTTGTTTTTCATCATTTATGACCATGGCGATGGGCTATAGCCCATGGTCTCGAACGGAATACTATAGCATGCCGTTTTCCATCATTTTTGAGGATTTGAAAAAAAGACGAAAATCACTCCGAGACCATGGGCTATAGCCCATCGTCTCGGAGTCATTTTCGTCTTTTTTTCAAATCCTTGTTTTTCATAATTTATGACCATGGCGATAGGCTATAGCCCATGGTCTCGAACGGCATACTATAGCATGCCGTTTTCCATCATTTTTGAGGATTTGAAAAAAAGACGAAAATCACTCCGAGACCATGGGCTATAGCCCATCGTCTCGGAGTCATTTTCGTCTTTTTTTCAAATCCTTGTTTTTCATCATTTATGACCATGGCGATGGGCTATAGCCCATGGTCTCGAACGGCATGCTATAGTATTCCGTTTTGCATCATTTTTGAGGATTTGAAAAAAAGACGAAAATCACTCCGAGACCATGGGCTATAGCCTATCGTCTCGGAGTCATTTTCGTCTTTTTTTCAAATCCTCGTTTTTCATCATTTATGACCATGGCCATGGGCTATAGCCCATGGTCTCGAACGGCATACTATAGCATGCCGTTTTGCATCATTTTTGAGGATTTGAAAAAAAGACGAAAATCACTCCAAGACCATGGGCTATAGCCTATCGTCTCGGAGTCATTTTCGTCTTTTTTTCAAATCCTCGTTTTTCATCATTTATGACCATGGAGATGGGCTATAGCCCATGGTCTCGAACGGCATACTATAGCATGCCGTTTTGCATCATTTTTGAGGATTTGAAAAAAAGACGAAAATCACCCCGAGACCATGGGCTATAGCCCATCGTCTCGGAGTCATTTTCGTCTTTTTTTCAAATCCTTGTTTTTCATCATTTATGACCATGGTGATGGGCTATAGCCCATGGTCTCGAACGGCATACTATAGCATGCCATTTTCCATCATTTTTGAGGATTTGAAAGAAAGACGAAAATCACTCCGAGACCATGGGCTATAGCCCATCGTCTCGGAGTCATTTTCGACTTTTTTTCAAATCCTTGTTTTTCATCATTTATGACCATGGCGATGGGCTATAGCCCATGGTCTCGAACGGCATGCTATAGTATTCCGTTTTGCATCATTTTTGAGGATTTGAACAAAAGACGAAAATCACTCCGACACCATGGGCTATAGCCCATCGTCTCGGAGTCATTTTCGTCTTTTTTTTTTCAAATCCTTGTTTTTCATAATTTATGACCATGGCGATGGGCTATAGCCCATGGTCTCGAACGGCATACTATAGCATGCCATTTTCCATCATTTTTGAGGATTTGAAAGAAAGACGAAAATCACTCCGAGACCATGGGCTATAGCCCATCGTCTCGGAGTCATTTTCGTCTTTTTTTCAAATCCTTGTTTTTCATCATTTATGACCATGGCGATGGGCTATAGCCCATGGTCTCGAACGGCATGCTATAGTATTCCGTTTTGCATCATTTTTGAGGATTTGAACAAAAGACGAAAATCACTCCGACACCATGGGCTATAGCCCATCGTCTCGGAGTCATTTTCGTCTTTTTTTTTTCAAATCCTTGTTTTTCATCATTTATGACCATGGCGATGGGCTATAGCCCATGGTCTTGAACGGCATACTATAGCATGCCGTTTTGCATCATTTTTGAGGATTTGAAAAAAAGACGAAAATCACTCCGAGACCATGGGCTATAGCCCATCGTCTCGGAGTCATTTTTGTCTTTTTTTCAAATCCTCGTTTTTCATCATTTATGACCATGGCGATGGGCTATAGCCCATGGTCTCGAACGGCATACTATAGCATGCCGTTTTCCATCATTTTTGAGGATTTGAAAAAAAGAGGAAAATCACTCCGAGTCGAGACCATGGGCTATAGCCCATCGTCTCGGAGTCATTTTCGTCTTTTTTTTTTCAAATCCTTGTTTTTCATCATTTATGACCATGGCGATGGGCTATAGCCCATGGTCTCGAACGGCATACTATAGCATGCCGTTTTGCATCATTTTTGAGGATTTGAAAAAAAGACGAAAATCACTCCGAGACCATGGGCTATAGCCCATCGTCTCGGAGTCATTTTCGTCTTTTTTTCAAATCCTCGTTTTTCATCATTTATGACCATGGCGATGGGCTATAGCCCATGGTCTCGAACGGCATGCTATAGTATTCCGTTTTGCATCATTTTTGAGGATTTGAACAAAAGACGAAAATCACTCCGACACCATGGGCTATAGCCCATCGTCTCGGAGTCATTTTCGTCTTTTTTTTTCAAATCCTTGTTTTTCATCATTTATGACCATGGCGATGGGCTATAGCCCATGGTCTCGAACGGCATACTATAGCATGCCATTTTCCATCATTTTTGAGGATTTGAAAGAAAGACGAAAATCACTCCGAGACCATGGGCTATAGCCCATCGTCTCGGAGTCATTTTCGTCTTTTTTTCAAATCCTTGTTTTTCATCATTTATGACCATGGCGATGGGCTATAGCCCATGGTCTCGAACGGCATGCTATAGTATTCCGTTTTGCATCATTTTTGAGGATTTGAACAAAAGACGAAAATCACTCCGACACCATGGGCTATAGCCCATCGTCTCGGAGTCATTTTCGTCTTTTTTTTTTTCAAATCCTTGTTTTTCATCATTTATGACCATGGCGATGGGCTATAGCCCATGGTCTTGAACGGCATACTATAGCATGCCGTTTTGCATCATTTTTGAGGATTTGAAAAAAAGACGAAAATCACTCCGAGACCATGGGCTATAGCCCATCGTCTCGGAGTCATTTTTGTCTTTTTTTCAAATCCTCGTTTTTCATCATTTATGACCATGGCGATGGGCTATAGCCCATGGTCTCGAACGGCATACTATAGCATGCCGTTTTCCATCATTTTTGAGGATTTGAAAAAAAGAGGAAAATCACTCCGAGTCGAGACCATGGGCTATAGCCCATCGTCTCGAAGTCATTTTCGTCTTTTTTTTTTCAAATCCTTGTTTTTCATCATTTATGACCATGGCGATGGGCTATAGCCCATGGTCTCGAACGGCATACTATAGCATGCCGTTTTCCATCATTTTTGAGGATTTGAAGAAAAGACGAAAATCACTCCGAGACCATGGGCTATAGCCCATCGTCTCGGAGTCATTTTCGACTTTTTTTCAAATCCTTGTTTTTCATCATTTATGACCATGGCGATGGCCTATAGCCCATGGTCTTGAACGGCATACAATAGCATGCCGTTTTGCATCATTTTTGAGGATTTGAAAAAAAGACGAAAATCACTCCGAGACCATGGGCTATAGCCCATCGTCTCGGAGTCATTTTCGTCTTTTTTTCAAATCCTTGTTTTTCATCATTTATGACCATGGCGATGGCCTATAGCCCATGGTCTTGAACGGCATACTATAGCATGCCGTTTTGCATCATTTTTGAGGATTTGAAAAAAAGACGAAAATCACTCCGAGACCATGGGCTATAGCCCATCGTCTCGGAGTCATTTTCGTCTTTTTTTCAAATCCTTGTTTTTCATCATTTATGACCATGGCGATGGGCTATAGCCCATGGTCTCGAACGGCATGCTATAGTATTCCGTTTTGCATCATTTTTGAGGATTTGAACAAAAGACGAAAATCACTCCGAGACCATGGGCTATAGCCCATCGTCTCGGAGTCATTTTCGTCTTTTTTTCAAATCCTTGTTTTTCATCATTTATGACCATGGCGATGGGCTATAGCCCATGGTCTCGAACGGCATACTATAGCATGCCGTTTTCCATCATTTTTGAGGATTTGAAAAAAAGACGAAAATCACTCCGAGTCGAGACCATGGGCTATAGCCCATCGTCTCGGAGTCATTTTCGTCTTTTTTTCAAATCCTTGTTTTTCATCATTTATGACCATGGCGATGGGCTATAGCCCATGGTCTCGAACGGCATGCTATAGTATTCCGTTTTGCATCATTTTTGAGGATTTGAAAAAAAGACGAAAATGACTCCGAGACGATGGGCTATAGCCCATGGTCTCGGAGTGATTTTCGTCTTTTGTTCAAATCCTCAAAAATGATGCAAAACGGAATACTATAGCATGCCGTTCGAGACCATGGGCTATAGCCCATCGCCATGGTCATAAATGATGAAAAACAAGGATTTGAAAAAAAGACGAAAATGACTCCGAGACGATGGGCTATAGCCCATGGTCTCGACTCGGAGTGATTTTCGTCTTTTTTTCAAATCCTCAAAAATGATGGAAAACGGCATGCTATAGTATGCCGTTCGAGACCATGGGCTATAGCCCATCGCCATGGTCATAAATGATGAAAAACAAGGATTTGAAAAAAAGACGAAAATGACTCCGAGACGATGGGCTATAGCCCATGGTCTCGGAGTGATTTTCGTCTTTTGTTCAAATCCTCAAAAATGATGCAAAACGGAATACTATAGCATGCCGTTCGAGACCATGGGCTATAGCCCATCGCCATGGTCATAAATGATGAAAAACAAGGATTTGAAAAAAAGACGAAAATGACTCCGAGACGATGGGCTATAGCCCATGGTCTCGGAGTGATTTTCGTCTTTTTTTCAAATCCTTGTTTTTCATCATTTATGACCATGGCGATGGGCTATAGCCCATGGTCTCGAACGGCATGCTATAGTATTCCGTTTTGCATCATTTTTGAGGATTTGAACAAAAGACGAAAATCACTCCGACACCATGGGCTATAGCCCATCGTCTCGGAGTCATTTTCGTCTTTTTTTTTTCAAATCCTTGTTTTTCATCATTTATGACCATGGCGATGGGCTATAGCCCATGGTCTTGAACGGCATACTATAGCATGCCGTTTTGCATCATTTTTGAGGATTTGAAAAAAAGACGAAAATCACTCCGAGACCATGGGCTATAGCCCATCGTCTCGGAGTCATTTTTGTCTTTTTTTCAAATCCTCGTTTTTCATCATTTATGACCATGGCGATGGGCTATAGCCCATGGTCTCGAACGGCATACTATAGCATGCCGTTTTCCATCATTTTTGAGGATTTGAAAAAAAGAGGAAAATCACTCCGAGTCGAGACCATGGGCTATAGCCCATCGTCTCGGAGTCATTTTCGTCTTTTTTTTTTCAAATCCTTGTTTTTCATCATTTATGACCATGGCGATGGGCTATAGCCCATGGTCTCGAACGGCATACTATAGCATGCCGTTTTGCATCATTTTTGAGGATTTGAAAAAAAGACGAAAATCACTCCGAGACCATGGGCTATAGCCCATCGTCTCGGAGTCATTTTCGTCTTTTTTTCAAATCCTCGTTTTTCATCATTTATGACCATGGCGATGGGCTATAGCCCATGGTCTCGAACGGCATGCTATAGTATTCCGTTTTGCATCATTTTTGAGGATTTGAACAAAAGACGAAAATCACTCCGACACCATGGGCTATAGCCCATCGTCTCGGAGTCATTTTCGTCTTTTTTTTTCAAATCCTTGTTTTTCATCATTTATGACCATGGCGATGGGCTATAGCCCATGGTCTCGAACGGCATACTATAGCATGCCATTTTCCATCATTTTTGAGGATTTGAAAGAAAGACGAAAATCACTCCGAGACCATGGGCTATAGCCCATCGTCTCGGAGTCATTTTCGTCTTTTTTTCAAATCCTTGTTTTTCATCATTTATGACCATGGCGATGGGCTATAGCCCATGGTCTCGAACGGCATGCTATAGTATTCCGTTTTGCATCATTTTTGAGGATTTGAACAAAAGACGAAAATCACTCCGACACCATGGGCTATAGCCCATCGTCTCGGAGTCATTTTCGTCTTTTTTTTTTTCAAATCCTTGTTTTTCATCATTTATGACCATGGCGATGGGCTATAGCCCATGGTCTTGAACGGCATACTATAGCATGCCGTTTTGCATCATTTTTGAGGATTTGAAAAAAAGACGAAAATCACTCCGAGACCATGGGCTATAGCCCATCGTCTCGGAGTCATTTTTGTCTTTTTTTCAAATCCTCGTTTTTCATCATTTATGACCATGGCGATGGGCTATAGCCCATGGTCTCGAACGGCATACTATAGCATGCCGTTTTCCATCATTTTTGAGGATTTGAAGAAAAGACGAAAATCACTCCGAGACCATGGGCTATAGCCCATCGTCTCGGAGTCATTTTCGACTTTTTTTCAAATCCTTGTTTTTCATCATTTATGACCATGGCGATGGCCTATAGCCCATGGTCTTGAACGGCATACAATAGCATGCCGTTTTGCATCATTTTTGAGGATTTGAAAAAAAGACGAAAATCACTCCGAGACCATGGGCTATAGCCCATCGTCTCGGAGTCATTTTCGTCTTTTTTTCAAATCCTTGTTTTTCATCATTTATGACCATGGCGATGGCCTATAGCCCATGGTCTTGAACGGCATACTATAGCATGCCGTTTTGCATCATTTTTGAGGATTTGAAAAAAAGACGAAAATCACTCCGAGACCATGGGCTATAGCCCATCGTCTCGGAGTCATTTTCGTCTTTTTTTCAAATCCTTGTTTTTCATCATTTATGACCATGGCGATGGGCTATAGCCCATGGTCTCGAACGGCATGCTATAGTATTCCGTTTTGCATCATTTTTGAGGATTTGAACAAAAGACGAAAATCACTCCGAGACCATGGGCTATAGCCCATCGTCTCGGAGTCATTTTCGTCTTTTTTTCAAATCCTTGTTTTTCATCATTTATGACCATGGCGATGGGCTATAGCCCATGGTCTCGAACGGCATACTATAGCATGCCGTTTTCCATCATTTTTGAGGATTTGAAAAAAAGACGAAAATCACTCCGAGTCGAGACCATGGGCTATAGCCCATCGTCTCGGAGTCATTTTCGTCTTTTTTTCAAATCCTTGTTTTTCATCATTTATGACCATGGCGATGGGCTATAGCCCATGGTCTCGAACGGCATGCTATAGTATTCCGTTTTGCATCATTTTTGAGGATTTGAACAAAAGACGAAAATCACTCCGAGACCATGGGCTATAGCCCATCGTCTCGGAGTCATTTTCGTCTTTTTTTCAAATCCTTGTTTTTCATCATTTATGACCATGGCGATGGGCTATAGCCCATGGTCTCGAACGGCATACTATAGCATGCCGTTTTCCATCATTTTTGAGGATTTGAAAAAAAGAGGAAAATCACTCCGAGTCGAGACCATGGGCTATAGCCCATCGTCTCGGAGTCATTTTCGTCTTTTTTTTTCAAATCCTTGTTTTTCATCATTTATGACCATGGCGATGGGCTATAGCCCATGGTCTTGAACGGCATACTATAGCATGCCGTTTTGCATCATTTTTGAGGATTTGAAAAAAAGACGAAAATCACTCCGAGACCATGGGCTATAGCCCATCGTCTCGGAGTCATTTTCGTATTTTTTTCAAATCCTCGTTTTTCATCATTTATGACCATGGCGATGGGCTATAGCCCATGGTCTCGAACGGCATGCTATAGTATTCCGTTTTGCATCATTTTTGAGGATTTGAACAAAAGACGAAAATCACTCCGAGACCATGGGCTATAGCCCATCGTCTCGGAGTCATTTTCGTCTTTTTTTCAAATCCTTGTTTTTCATCATTTATGACCATGGCGATGGCCTATAGCCCATGGTCTTGAACGGCATACTATAGCATGCCGTTTTGCATAATTTTTGAGGATTTGAAAAAAAGACGAAAATCACTCCGAGACCATGGGCTATAGCCCATCGTCTCGGAGTCATTTTCGTATTTTTTTCAAATCCTTGTTTTTCATCATTTATGACCATGGCGATGGGCTATAGCCCATGGTCTCGAACGGCATGCTATAGTATTCCGTTTTGCATCATTTTTGAGGATTTGAACAAAAGACGAAAATCACTCCGAGACCATGGGCTATAGCCCATCGTCTCGGAGTCATTTTCGTCTTTTTTTCAAATCCTTGTTTTTCATCATTTATGACCATGGCGATGGGCTATAGCCCATGGTCTCGAACGGCATACTATAGCATGCCGTTTTCCATCATTTTTGAGGATTTGAAAAAAAGACGAAAATCACTCCGAGTCGAGACCATGGGCTATAGCCCATCGTCTCGGAGTCATTTTCGACTTTTTTTTCCAAATCCTTGTTTTTCATCATTTATGACCATGGCGATGGGCTATAGCCCATGGTCTTGAACGGCATACTATAGCATGCCGTTTTGCATCATTTTTGAGGATTTGAAAAAAATACGAAAATCACTCCGAGTCGAGACCATGGGCTATAGCCCATCGTCTCGGAGTCATTTTCGTCTTTTTTTTTCAAATCCTTGTTTTTCATCATTTATGACCATGGCGATGGGCTATAGCCCATGGTCTTGAACGGCATACTATAGCATGCCGTTTTGCATCATTTTTGAGGATTTGAAAAAAAGACGAAAATCACTCCGAGACCATGGGCTATAGCCCATCGTCTCGGAGTCATTTTCGTATTTTTTTCAAATCCTCGTTTTTCATCATTTATGACCATGGCGATGGGCTATAGCCCATGGTCTCGAACGGCATGCTATAGTATTCCGTTTTGCATCATTTTTGAGGATTTGAACAAAAGACGAAAATCACTCCGAGACCATGGGCTATAGCCCATCGTCTCGGAGTCATTTTCGTCTTTTTTTCAAATCCTTGTTTTTCATCATTTATGACCATGGCGATGGCCTATAGCCCATGGTCTTGAACGGCATACTATAGCATGCCGTTTTGCATAATTTTTGAGGATTTGAAAAAAAGACGAAAATCACTCCGAGACCATGGGCTATAGCCCATCGTCTCGGAGTCATTTTCGTATTTTTTTCAAATCCTTGTTTTTCATCATTTATGACCATGGCGATGGGCTATAGCCCATGGTCTCGAACGGCATGCTATAGTATTCCGTTTTGCATCATTTTTGAGGATTTGAACAAAAGACGAAAATCACTCCGAGACCATGGGCTATAGCCCATCGTCTCGGAGTCATTTTCGTCTTTTTTTCAAATCCTTGTTTTTCATCATTTATGACCATGGCGATGGGCTATAGCCCATGGTCTCGAACGGCATACTATAGCATGCCGTTTTCCATCATTTTTGAGGATTTGAAAAAAAGACGAAAATCACTCCGAGTCGAGACCATGGGCTATAGCCCATCGTCTCGGAGTCATTTTCGACTTTTTTTTCCAAATCCTTGTTTTTCATCATTTATGACCATGGCGATGGGCTATAGCCCATGGTCTTGAACGGCATACTATAGCATGCCGTTTTGCATCATTTTTGAGGATTTGAAAAAAATACGAAAATCACTCCGAGACCATGGGCTATAGCCCATCGTCTCGGAGTCATTTTCGTCTTTTTTTCAAATCCTTGCTTTTCATCATTTATGACCATGGCGATGGGCTATAGCCCATGGTCTCGAACGGCATACTATAGCATGCCGTTTTCCATCATTTTTGAGGATTTGAAAAAAAGACGAAAATCACTCCGAGTCGAGACCATGGGCTATAGCCCATCGTCTCGGAGTCATTTTCGTCTTTTTTTCAAATCCTCGTTTTTCATCATTTATGACCATGGCGATGGGCTATAGCCCATGGTCTCGAACGGCATACTATAGCATGCCGTTTTGCATCATTTTTGAGGATTTGAAAAAAAGACGAAAATCACTCCAAGACCATGGGCTATAGCCCATCGTCTCGGAGTCATTTTCGTCTTTTTTTCAAATCCTCGTTTTTCATCATTTATGACCATGGCGATGGGCTATAGCCCATGGTCTCGAACGGGATACTATAGCATGCCGTTTTGCATCATTTTTAAGGATTTGAAAAAAAGACGAAAATCACTCCGAGATGATGGGCTATAGCCCATCGTCTCGGAGTCATTTTCGTCTTTTTTTTCAAATCCTTGTTTTTCATCATGTATGACCATGGCGATGGGCTATAGCCCATGTTCTCGAACGGCATACTATAGCATGCCATTTTCCATCATTTTTGAGGATTTGAAAAAAGACGAAAATCACTCCGAGACCATGGGCTATAGCCCATCGTCTCGGAGTCATTTTCGACTTTTTTTCAAATCCTTGTTTTTCATCATTTATGACCATGGCGATGGCCTATAGCCCATGGTCTTGAACGGCATACTATAGCATGCCGTTTTGCATCATTTTTGAGGATTTGAAAAAAAGACGAAAATCACTCCGAGACCATGGGCTATAGCCCATCGTCTCGGAGTCATTTTCGTCTTTTTTTCAAATCCTTGTTTTTCATCATTTATGACCATGGCGATGGGCTATAGCCCATGGTCTCGAACGGCATGCTATAGTATTCCGTTTTGCATCATTTTTGAGGATTTGAACAAAAGACGAAAATCACTCCGAGACCATGGGCTATAGCCCATCGTCTCGGAGTCATTTTCGTCTTTTTTTCAAATCCTTGTTTTTCATCATTTATGACCATGGCGATGGGCTATAGCCCATGGTCTCGAACGGCATACTATAGCATGCCGTTTTCCATCATTTTTGAGGATTTGAAAAAAAGACGAAAATCACTCCGAGTCGAGACCATGGGCTATAGCCCATCGTCTCGGAGTCATTTTCGTCTTTTTTTCAAATCCTTGTTTTTCATCATTTATGACCATGGCGATGGGCTATAGCCCATGGTCTCGAACGGCATGCTATAGTATTCCGTTTTGCATCATTTTTGAGGATTTGAACAAAAGACGAAAATCACTCCGAGACCATGGGCTATAGCCCATCGTCTCGGAGTCATTTTCGTCTTTTTTTCAAATCCTTGTTTTTCATCATTTATGACCATGGCGATGGGCTATAGCCCATGGTCTCGAACGGCATACTATAGCATGCCGTTTTCCATCATTTTTGAGGATTTGAAAAAAAGACGAAAATCACTCCGAGTCGAGACCATGGGCTATAGCCCATCGTCTCGGAGTCATTTTCGTCTTTTTTTTTCAAATCCTTGTTTTTCATCATTTATGACCATGGCGATGGGCTATAGCCCATGGTCTTGAACGGCATACTATAGCATGCCGTTTTGCATCATTTTTGAGGATTTGAAAAAAAGACGAAAATCACTCCGAGACCATGGGCTATAGCCCATCGTCTCGGAGTCATTTTCGTATTTTTTTCAAATCCTTGTTTTTCATCATTTATGACCATGGCGATGGGCTATAGCCCATGGTCTCGAACGGCATGCTATAGTATTCCGTTTTGCATCATTTTTGAGGATTTGAACAAAAGACGAAAATCACTCCGAGACCATGGGCTATAGCCCATCGTCTCGGAGTCATTTTCGTCTTTTTTTCAAATCCTTGTTTTTCATCATTTATGACCATGGCGATGGGCTATAGCCCATGGTCTCGAACGGCATACTATAGCATGCCGTTTTCCATCATTTTTGAGGATTTGAAAAAAAGACGAAAATCACTCCGAGTCGAGACCATGGGCTATAGCCCATCGTCTCGGAGTCATTTTCGACTTTTTTTTTCAAATCCTTGTTTTTCATCATTTATGACCATGGCGATGGGCTATAGCCCATGGTCTTGAACGGCATACTATAGCATGCCGTTTTGCATCATTTTTGAGGATTTGAAAAAAATACGAAAATCACTCCGAGACCATGGGCTATAGCCCATCGTCTCGGAGTCATTTTCGTCTTTTTTTCAAATCCTTGTTTTTCATCATTTATGACCATGGCGATGGGCTATAGCCCATGGTCTCGAACGGCATACTATAGCATGCCGTTTTCCATCATTTTTGAGGATTTGAAAAAAAGACGAAAATCACTCCGAGTCGAGACCATGGGCTATAGCCCATCGTCTCGGAGTCATTTTCGTCTTTTTTTCAAATCCTCGTTTTTCATCATTTATGACCATGGCGATGGGCTATAGCCCATGGTCTCGAACGGCATACTATAGCATGCCGTTTTGCATCATTTTTGAGGATTTGAAAAAAAGACGAAAATCACTCCGAGTCGAGACCATGGGCTATAGCCCATCGTCTCGGAGTCATTTTCGTCTTTTTTTCAAATCCTTGTTTTTCATCATTTATGACCATGGCGATGGGCTATAGCCCATGGTCTCGAACGGCATACTATAGCATGCCGTTTTGCATCATTTTTGAGGATTTGAAAAAAAGACGAAAATCACTCCGAGACCATGGGCTATAGCCCATCGTCTCGGAGTCATTTTCGACTTTTTTTCAAATCCTTGTTTTTCATCATTTATGACCATGGCGATGGCCTATAGCCCATGGTCTTGAACGGCATACTATAGCATGCCGTTTTGCATAATTTTTGAGGATTTGAAAAAAAGACGAAAATGACTCCGAGACCATGGGCTATAGCCCATCGTCTCGGAGTCATTTTCGACTTTTTTTCAAATCCTCGTTTTTCATCATTTATGACCATGGCGATGGGCTATAGCCCATGGTCTCGAACGGCATACTATAGCATGCTGTTTTGCATCATTTTTCAGGATTTGAAAAAAAGACGAAAATCACTCCGAGACCATGGGCTATAGCCCATCGTCTCGGAGTCATTTTCGTCTTTTTTTTCAAATCCTCGTTTTTCATCATTTATGACCATGGCGATGGGCTATAGCCCATGGTCTCGAACGGCATGCTATAGTATTCCGTTTTGCATCATTTTTGAGGATTTGAACAAAAGACGAAAATCACTCCGAGACCATGGGCTATAGCCCATCGTCTCGGAGTCATTTTCGTCTTTTTTTCAAATCCTTGTTTTTCATCATTTATGACCATGGCGATGGGCTATAGTCCATGGTCTTGAACGGCATACTATAGCATGCCGTTTTGCATCATTTTTGAGGATTTGAAAAAAATACGAAAATCACTCCGAGACCATGGGCTATAGCCCATCGTCTCGGAGTCATTTTCATCTTTTTTTCAAATCCTCGTTTTTCATCATTTATGACCATGGCGATGGGCTATAGCCCATGGTCTCGAACGGCATACTATAGCATGCCGTTTTGCATCATTTTTGAGGATTTGAAAAAAAGACGAAAATCACTCCGAGACCATGGGCTATAGCCCATCGTCTCGGAGTCATTTTCGTCTTTTTTTCAAATCCTCGTTTTTCATCATTTATGACCATGGCGATGGGCTATAGCCCATGGTCTCGAACGGAATGCTATAGTATTCCGTTTTGCATCATTTTTGAGGATTTGAACAAAAGACGAAAATCACTCCGAGACCATGGGCTATAGCCCATCGTCTCGGAGTCATTTTCGTCTTTTTTTCAAATCCTTGTTTTTCATCATTTATGACCATGGCGATGGGCTATAGTCCATGGTCTTGAACGGCATACTATAGCATGCCGTTTTGCATCATTTTTGAGGATTTGAAAAAAATACGAAAATCACTCCGAGACCATGGGCTATAGCCCATCGTCTCGGAGTCATTTTCGTCTTTTTTTCAAATCCTTGTTTTTCATCATTTATGACCATGGCGATGGGCTATAGCCCATGGTCTCGAACGGCATACTATAGCATGCCGTTTTCCATCATTTTTGAGGATTTGAAAAAAAGACGAAAATCACTCCGAGTCGAGACCATGGGCTATAGTCCATCGTCTCGGAGTCATTTTCGTCTTTTTTTCAAATCCTTGTTTTTCATCATTTATGACCATGGCGATGGGCTATAGCCCATGGTCTCGAACGGCATACTATAGCATGCCATTTTCCATCATTTTTGAGGATTTGAAAAAAAGACGAAAATCACTCCGAGACCATGGGCTATAGCCCATCGTCTCGGAGTCATTTTCGACTTTTTTTCAAATCCTTGTTTTTCATCATTTATGACCATGGCGATGGCCTATAGCCCATGGTCTTGAACGGCATACTATAGTATTCCGTTTTGCATCATTTTTGAGGATTTGAACAAAAGACGAAAATCACTCCGAGACCATGGGCTATAGCCCATCGTCTCGGAGTCATTTTCATCTTTTTTTCAAATCCTCGTTTTTCATCATTTATGACCATGGCGATGGGCTATAGCCCATGGTCTCGAACGGCATACTATAGCATGCCGTTTTCCATCATTTTTGAGGATTTGAAAAAAAGACGAAAATCACTCCGAGACCATGGGCTATAGCCCATCGTCTCGGAGTCATTTTCGTCTTTTTTTCAAATCCTCGTTTTTCATCATTTATGACCATGGCGATGGGCTATAGCCCATGGTCTCGAACGGCATACTATAGCATGCCGTTTTGCATCATTTTTGAGGATTTGAAAAAAAGACGAAAATCACTCCGAGACCATGGGCTATAGCCCATCGTCTCGGAGTCATTTTCGTCTTTTTTTCAAATCCTCGTTTTTCATCATTTATGACCATGGCGATGGGCTATAGCCCATGGTCTCGAACGGAATGCTATAGTATTCCGTTTTGCATCATTTTTGAGGATTTGAACAAAAGACGAAAATCACTCCGAGACCATGGGCTATAGCCCATCGTCTCGGAGTCATTTTCGTCTTTTTTTCAAATCCTTGTTTTTCATCATTTATGACCATGGCGATGGGCTATAGTCCATGGTCTTGAACGGCATACTATAGCATGCCGTTTTGCATCATTTTTGAGGATTTGAAAAAAATACGAAAATCACTCCGAGACCATGGGCTATAGCCCATCGTCTCGGAGTCATTTTCGTCTTTTTTTCAAATCCTCGTTTTTCATCATTTATGACCATGGCGATGGGCTATAGCCCATGGTCTCGAACGGCATACTATAGCATGCCGTTTTGCATCATTTTTGAGGATTTGAAAAAAAGACGAAAATCACTCCGAGACCATGGGCTATAGCCCATCGTCTCGGAGTCATTTTCGTCTTTTTTTCAAATCCTCGTTTTTCATCATTTATGACCATGGCGATGGGCTATAGCCCATGGTCTCGAACGGCATGCTATAGTATTCCGTTTTGCATCATTTTTGAGGATTTGAACAAAAGACGAAAATCACTCCGAGACCATGGGCTATAGCCCATCGTCTCGGAGTCATTTTCGTCTTTTTTTCAAATCCTTGTTTTTCATCATTTATGACCATGGCGATGGGCTATAGTCCATGGTCTTGAACGGCATACTATAGCATGCCGTTTTGCATCATTTTTGAGGATTTGAAAAAAATACGAAAATCACTCCGAGACCATGGGCTATAGCCCATCGTCTCGGAGTCATTTTCATCTTTTTTTCAAATCCTCGTTTTTCATCATTTATGACCATGGCGATGGGCTATAGCCCATGGTCTCGAACGGCATACTATAGCATGCCGTTTTGCATCATTTTTGAGGATTTGAAAAAAAGACGAAAATCACTCCGAGACCATGGGCTATAGCCCATCGTCTCGGAGTCATTTTCGTCTTTTTTTCAAATCCTCGTTTTTCATCATTTATGACCATGGCGATGGGCTATAGCCCATGGTCTCGAACGGAATGCTATAGTATTCCGTTTTGCATCATTTTTGAGGATTTGAACAAAAGACGAAAATCACTCCGAGACCATGGGCTATAGCCCATCGTCTCGAAGTCATTTTCGTCTTTTTTTCAAATCCTTGTTTTTCATCATTTATGACCATGGCGATGGGCTATAGTCCATGGTCTTGAACGGCATACTATAGCATGCCGTTTTGCATCATTTTTGAGGATTTGAAAAAAATACGAAAATCACTCCGAGACCATGGGCTATAGCCCATCGTCTCGGAGTCATTTTCGTCTTTTTTTCAAATCCTCGTTTTTCATCATTTATGACCATGGCGATGGGCTATAGCCCATGGTCTCGAACGGCATACTATAGCATGCCGTTTTGCATCATTTTTGAGGATTTGAAAAAAAGACGAAAATCACTCCGAGACCATGGGCTATAGCCCATCGTCTCGGAGTCATTTTCGTCTTTTTTTCAAATCCTCGTTTTTCATCATTTATGACCATGGCGATGGGCTATAGCCCATGGTCTCGAACGGCATGCTATAGTATTCCGTTTTGCATCATTTTTGAGGATTTGAACAAAAGACGAAAATCACTCCGAGACCATGGGCTATAGCCCATCGTCTCGGAGTCATTTTCGTCTTTTTTTCAAATCCTTGTTTTTCATCATTTATGACCATGGCGATGGGCTATAGTCCATGGTCTTGAACGGCATACTATAGCATGCCGTTTTGCATCATTTTTGAGGATTTGAAAAAAATACGAAAATCACTCCGAGACCATGGGCTATAGCCCATCGTCTCGGAGTCATTTTCATCTTTTTTTCAAATCCTCGTTTTTCATCATTTATGACCATGGCGATGGGCTATAGCCCATGGTCTCGAACGGCATACTATAGCATGCCGTTTTGCATCATTTTTGAGGATTTGAAAAAAAGACGAAAATCACTCCGAGACCATGGGCTATAGCCCATCGTCTCGGAGTCATTTTCGTCTTTTTTTCAAATCCTCGTTTTTCATCATTTATGACCATGGCGATGGGCTATAGCCCATGGTCTCGAACGGAATGCAATAGTATTCCGTTTTGCATCATTTTTGAGGATTTGAACAAAAGACGAAAATCACTCCGAGACCATGGGCTATAGCCCATCGTCTCGAAGTCATTTTCGTCTTTTTTTCAAATCCTTGTTTTTCATCATTTATGACCATGGCGATGGGCTATAGTCCATGGTCTTGAACGGCATACTATAGCATGCCGTTTTGCATCATTTTTGAGGATTTGAAAAAAATACGAAAATCACTCCGAGACCATGGGCTATAGCCCATCGTCTCGGAGTCATTTTCGTCTTTTTTTCAAATCCTTGTTTTTCATCATTTATGACCATGGCGATGGGCTATAGTCCATGGTCTTGAACGGCATACTATAGCATGCCGTTTTGCATCATTTTTGAGGATTTGAAAAAAATACGAAAATCACTCCGAGACCATGGGCTATAGCCCATCGTCTCGGAGTCATTTTCGTCTTTTTTTCAAATCCTCGTTTTTCATCATTTATGACCATGGCGATGGGCTATAGCCCATGGTCTCGAACGGCATACTATAGCATGCCGTTTTGCATCATTTTTGAGGATTTGAAAAAAAGACGAAAATCACTCCGAGACCATGGGCTATAGCCCATCGTCTCGGAGTCATTTTCGTCTTTTTTTCAAATCCTCGTTTTTCATCATTTATGACCATGGCGATGGGCTATAGCCCATGGTCTCGAACGGCATGCTATAGTATTCCGTTTTGCATCATTTTTGAGGATTTGAACAAAAGACGAAAATCACTCCGAGACCATGGGCTATAGCCCATCGTCTCGGAGTCATTTTCGTCTTTTTTTCAAATCCTTGTTTTTCATCATTTATGACCATGGCGATGGGCTATAGTCCATGGTCTTGAACGGCATACTATAGCATGCCGTTTTGCATCATTTTTGAGGATTTGAAAAAAATACGAAAATCACTCCGAGACCATGGGCTATAGCCCATCGTCTCGGAGTCATTTTCATCTTTTTTTCAAATCCTCGTTTTTCATCATTTATGACCATGGCGATGGGCTATAGCCCATGGTCTCGAACGGCATACTATAGCATGCCGTTTTGCATCATTTTTGAGGATTTGAAAAAAAGACGAAAATCACTCCGAGACCATGGGCTATAGCCCATCGTCTCGGAGTCATTTTCGTCTTTTTTTCAAATCCTCGTTTTTCATCATTTATGACCATGGCGATGGGCTATAGCCCATGGTCTCGAACGGAATGCTATAGTATTCCGTTTTGCATCATTTTTGAGGATTTGAACAAAATACGAAAATCACTCCGAGACCATGGGCTATAGCCCATCGTCTCGAAGTCATTTTCGTCTTTTTTTCAAATCCTTGTTTTTCATCATTTATGACCATGGCGATGGGCTATAGTCCATGGTCTTGAACGGCATACTATAGCATGCCGTTTTGCATCATTTTTGAGGATTTGAAAAAAATACGAAAATCACTCCGAGACCATGGGCTATAGCCCATCGTCTCGGAGTCATTTTCGTCTTTTTTTCAAATCCTTGTTTTTCATCATTTATGACCATGGCGATGGGCTATAGCCCATGGTCTCGAACGGCATACTATAGCATGCCGTTTTCCATCATTTTTGAGGATTTGAAAAAAAGACGAAAATCACTCCGAGTCGAGACCATGGGCTATAGTCCATCGTCTCGGAGTCATTTTCGTCTTTTTTTCAAATCCTTGTTTTTCATCATTTATGACCATGGCGATGGGCTATAGCCCATGGTCTCGAACGGCATACTATAGCATGCCATTTTCCATCATTTTTGAGGATTTGAAAAAAAGACGAAAATCACTCCGAGACCATGGGCTATAGCCCATCGTCTCGGAGTCATTTTCGACTTTTTTTCAAATCCTTGTTTTTCATCATTTATGACCATGGCGATGGCCTATAGCCCATGGTCTTGAACGGCATACTATAGTATTCCGTTTTGCATCATTTTTGAGGATTTGAACAAAAGACGAAAATCACTCCGAGACCATGGGCTATAGCCCATCGTCTCGGAGTCATTTTCGTCTTTTTTTCAAATCCTTGTTTTTCATCATTTATGACCATGGCGATGGGCTATAGTCCATGGTCTTGAACGGCATACTATAGCATGCCGTTTTGCATCATTTTTGAGGATTTGAAAAAAATACGAAAATCACTCCGAGACCATGGGCTATAGCCCATCGTCTCGGAGTCATTTTCGTCTTTTTTTCAAATCCTTGTTTTTCATCATTTATGACCATGGCGATGGGCTATAGCCCATGGTCTCGAACGGCATACTATAGCATGCCGTTTTCCATCATTTTTGAGGATTTGAAAAAAAGACGAAAATCACTCCGAGTCGAGACCATGGGCTATAGCCCATCGTCTCGGAGTCATTTTCGTCTTTTTTTCAAATCCTCGTTTTTCATCATTTATGACCATGGCGATGGGCTATAGCCCATGGTCTCGAACGGAATGCTATAGTATTCCGTTTTGCATCATTTTTGAGGATTTGAACAAAAGACGAAAATTTGGACTATAGACCATGGGCTATAGCCCATCGTCTCGGAGTCATTTTCGTCTTTTTTTCAAATCCTTGTTTTTCATCATTTATGACCATGGCGATGGGCTATAGTCCATGGTCTTGAACGGCATACTATAGCATGCCGTTTTGCATCATTTTTGAGGATTTGAAAAAAATACGAAAATCACTCCGAGACCATGGGCTATAGCCCATCGTCTCGGAGTCATTTTCATCTTTTTTTCAAATCCTCGTTTTTCATCATTTATGACCATGGCGATGGGCTATAGCCCATGGTCTCGAACGGCATACTATAGCATGCCGTTTTGCATCATTTTTGAGGATTTGAAAAAAAGACGAAAATCACTCCGAGACCATGGGCTATAGCCCATCGTCTCGGAGTCATTTTCGTCTTTTTTTCAAATCCTCGTTTTTCATCATTTATGACCATGGCGATGGGCTATAGCCCATGGTCTCGAACGGAATGCTATAGTATTCCGTTTTGCATCATTTTTGAGGATTTGAACAAAAGACGAAAATCACTCCGAGACCATGGGCTATAGCCCATCGTCTCGGAGTCATTTTCGTCTTTTTTTCAAATCCTTGTTTTTCATCATTTATGACCATGGCGATGGGCTATAGTCCATGGTCTTGAACGGCATACTATAGTATTCCGTTTTGCATCATTTTTGAGGATTTGAACAAAAGACGAAAATCACTCCGAGACCATGGGCTATAGCCCATCGTCTCGGAGTCATTTTCGTCTTTTTTTCAAATCCTTGTTTTTCATCATTTATGACCATGGCGATGGGCTATAGTCCATGGTCTTGAACGGCATACTATAGCATGCCGTTTTGCATCATTTTTGAGGATTTGAAAAAAAGACGAAAATCACTCCGAGACCATGGGCTATAGCCCATCGTCTCGGAGTCATTTTCGTCTTTTTTTCAAATCCTTGTTTTTCATCATTTATGACCATGGCGATGGGCTATAGCCCATGGTCTCGAACGGCATACTATAGCATGCCGTTTTCCATCATTTTTGAGGATTTGAAAAAAAGACGAAAATCACTCCGAGTCGAGACCATGGGCTATAGTCCATCGTCTCGGAGTCATTTTCGTCTTTTTTTCAAATCCTTGTTTTTCATCATTTATGACCATGGCGATGGGCTATAGCCCATGGTCTCGAACGGCATACTATAGCATGCCATTTTCCATCATTTTTGAGGATTTGAACAAAAGACGAAAATCACTCCGAGACCATGGGCTATAGCCCATCGTCTCGGAGTCATTTTCGACTTTTTTTCAAATCCTTGTTTTTCATCATTTATGACCATGGCGATGGCCTATAGCCCATGGTCTTGAACGGCATACTATAGTATTCCGTTTTGCATCATTTTTGAGGATTTGAACAAAAGACGAAAATCACTCCGAGACCATGGGCTATAGCCCATCGTCTCGGAGTCATTTTCGTCTTTTTTTCAAATCCTTGTTTTTCATCATTTATGACCATGGCGATGGGCTATAGTCCATGGTCTTGAACGGCATACTATAGCATGCCGTTTTGCATCATTTTTGAGGATTTGAAAAAAATACGAAAATCACTCCGAGACCATGGGCTATAGCCCATCGTCTCGGAGTCGTTTTCATCTTTTTTTCAAATCCTCGTTTTTCATCATTTATGACCATGGCGATGGGCTATAGCCCATGGTCTCGAACGGCATACTATAGCATGCCGTTTTCCATCATTTTTGAGGATTTGAAAAAAAGACGAAAATCACTCCGAGTCGAGACCATGGGCTATAGCCCATCGTCTCGGAGTCATTTTCGTCTTTTTTTCAAATCCTCGTTTTTCATCATTTATGACCATGGCGATGGGCTATAGCCCATGGTCTCGAACGGCATACTATAGCATGCCGTTTTGCAACATTTTTGAGGATTTGAAAAAAAGACGAAAATCACTCCGAGACCATGGGCTATAGCCCATCGTCTCGGAGTCATTTTCGTCTTTTTTTCAAATCCTTGTTTTTCATCATTTATGACCATGGCGATGGGCTATAGTCCATGGTCTTGAACGGCATACTATAGCATGCCGTTTTGCATCATTTTTGAGGATTTGAAAAAAATACGAAAATCACTCCGAGACCATGGGCTATAGCCCATCGTCTCGGAGTCGTTTTCATCTTTTTTTCAAATCCTCGTTTTTCATCATTTATGACCATGGCGATGGGCTATAGCCCATGGTCTCGAACGGCATACTATAGCATGCCGTTTTCCATCATTTTTGAGGATTTGAAAAAAAGACGAAAATCACTCCGAGACCATGGGCTATAGCCCATCGTCTCGGAGTCATTTTCGTCTTTTTTTCAAATCCTCGTTTTTCATCATTTATGACCATGGCGATGGGCTATAGCCCATGGTCTCGAACGGCATACTATATCATGCCGTTTTGCATCATTTTTGAGGATTTGAAAAAAAGACGAAAATCACTCCGAGACCATGGGCTATAGCCCATCGTCTCGGAGTCATTTTCGTCTTTTTTTCAAATCCTTGTTTTTCATCATTTATGACCATGGCGATGGGCTATAGCCCATGGTCTCGAACGGCATACTATAGCATGCCGTTTTCCATCATTTTTGAGGATTTGAAAAAAAGACGAAAATCACTCCGAGTCGAGACCATGGGCTATAGCCCATCGTCTCGGAGTCATTTTCGTCTTTTTTTCAAATCCTCGTTTTTCATCATTTATGACCATGGCGATGGGCTATAGCCCATGGTCTCGAACGGAATGCTATAGTATTCCGTTTTGCATCATTTTTGAGGATTTGAACAAAAGACGAAAATCACTCCGAGACCATGGGCTATAGCCCATCGTCTCGGAGTCATTTTCGTCTTTTTTTCAAATCCTCGTTTTTCATCATTTATGACCATGGCGATGGGCTATAGCCCATGGTCTCGAACGGAATGCTATAGTATTCCGTTTTGCATCATTTTTGAGGATTTGAACAAAAGACGAAAATCACTCCGAGACCATGGGCTATAGCCCATCGTCTCGGAGTCATTTTCGTCTTTTTTTCAAATCCTTGTTTTTCATCATTTATGACCATGGCGATGGGCTATAGTCCATGGTCTTGAACGGCATACTATAGTATTCCGTTTTGCATCATTTTTGAGGATTTGAACAAAAGACGAAAATCACTCCGAGACCATGGGCTATAGCCCATCGTCTCGGAGTCATTTTCGTCTTTTTTTCAAATCCTTGTTTTTCATCATTTATGACCATGGCGATGGGCTATAGTCCATGGTCTTGAACGGCATACTATAGCATGCCGTTTTGCATCATTTTTGAGGATTTGAACAAAAGACGAAAATCACTCCGAGACCATGGGCTATAGCCCATCGTCTCGGAGTCATTTTCGTCTTTTTTTCAAATCCTTGTTTTTCATCATTTATGACCATGGCGATGGGCTATAGTCCATGGTCTTGAACGGCATACTATAGCATGCCGTTTTGCATCATTTTTGAGGATTTGAAAAAAATACGAAAATCACTCCGAGACCATGGGCTATAGCCCATCGTCTCGGAGTCGTTTTCATCTTTTTTTCAAATCCTCGTTTTTCATCATTTATGACCATGGCGATGGGCTATAGCCCATGGTCTCGAACGGCATACTATAGCATGCCGTTTTCCATCATTTTTGAGGATTTGAAAAAAAGACGAAAATCACTCCGAGACCATGGGCTATAGCCCATCGTCTCGGAGTCATTTTCGTCTTTTTTTCAAATCCTCGTTTTTCATCATTTATGACCATGGCGATGGGCTATAGCCCATGGTCTCGAACGGCATACTATATCATGCCGTTTTGCATCATTTTTGAGGATTTGAAAAAAAGACGAAAATCACTCCGAGACCATGGGCTATAGCCCATCGTCTCGGAGTCATTTTCGTCTTTTTTTCAAATCCTTGTTTTTCATCATTTATGACCATGGCGATGGGCTATAGCCCATGGTCTCGAACGGCATACTATAGCATGCCGTTTTCCATCATTTTTGAGGATTTGAAAAAAAGACGAAAATCACTCCGAGTCGAGACCATGGGCTATAGCCCATCGTCTCGGAGTCATTTTCGTCTTTTTTTCAAATCCTCGTTTTTCATCATTTATGACCATGGCGATGGGCTATAGCCCATGGTCTCGAACGGCATACTATAGCATGCCGTTTTGCAACATTTTTGAGGATTTGAAAAAAAGACGAAAATCACTCCGAGACCATGGGCTATAGCCCATCGTCTCGGAGTCATTTTCGTCTTTTTTTCAAATCCTCGTTTTTCATCATTTATGACCATGGCGATGGGCTATAGCCCATGGTCTCGAACGGCATGCTATAGTATTCCGTTTTGCATCATTTTTGAGGATTTGAACAAAAGACGAAAATCACTCCGAGACCATGGGCTATAGCCCATCGTCTCGGAGTCATTTTCATCTTTTTTTCAAATCCTCGTTTTTCATCATTTATGACCATGGCGATGGGCTATAGCCCATGGTCTCGAACGGCATACTATAGCATGCCGTTTTGCATCATTTTTGAGGATTTGAAAAAAAGACGAAAATCACTCCGAGACCATGGGCTATAGCCCATCGTCTCGGAGTCATTTTCGTCTTTTTTTCAAATCCTCGTTTTTCATCATTTATGACCATGGCGATGGGCTATAGCCCATGGTCTCGAACGGAATGCTATAGTATTCCGTTTTGCATCATTTTTGAGGATTTGAACAAAAGACGAAAATCACTCCGAGACCATGGGCTATAGCCCATCGTCTCGGAGTCATTTTCGTCTTTTTTTCAAATCCTTGTTTTTCATCATTTATGACCATGGCGATGGGCTATAGTCCATGGTCTTGAACGGCATACTATAGCATGCCGTTTTGCATCATTTTTGAGGATTTGAAAAAAATACGAAAATCACTCCGAGACCATGGGCTATAGCCCATCGTCTCTGAGTCATTTTCGTCTTTTTTTCAAATCCTTGTTTTTCATCATTTATGACCATGGCGATGGGCTATAGCCCATGGTCTCGAACGGCATACTATAGCATGCCGTTTTCCATCATTTTTGAGGATTTGAAAAAAAGACGAAAATCACTCCGAGTCGAGACCATGGGCTATAGTCCATCGTCTCGGAGTCATTTTCGTCTTTTTTTCAAATCCTTGTTTTTCATCATTTATGACCATGGCGATGGGCTATAGCCCATGGTCTCGAACGGCATACTATAGCATGCCATTTTCCATCATTTTTGAGGATTTGAAAAAAAGACGAAAATCACTCCGAGACCATGGGCTATAGCCCATCGTCTCGGAGTCATTTTCGACTTTTTTTCAAATCCTTGTTTTTCATCATTTATGACCATGGCGATGGCCTATAGCCCATGGTCTTGAACGGCATACTATAGCATGCCGTTTTGCATCATTTTTGAGGATTTGAAAAAAAGACGAAAATCACTCCGAGACCATGGGCTATAGCCCATCGTCTCGGAGTCATTTTCGTCTTTTTTTCAAATCCTCGTTTTTCATCATTTATGACCATGGCGATGGGCTATAGCCCATGGTCTCGAACGGCATACTATAGCATGCTGTTTTGCCACATTTTTCAGGATTTGAAAAAAAGACGAAAATCACTCCGAGACCATGGGCTATAGCCCATCGTCTCGGAGTCATTTTCGTCTTTTTTTCAAATCCTCGTTTTTCATCATTTATGACCATGGCGATGGGCTATAGCCCATGGTCTCGAACGGCATGCTATAGTATTCCGTTTTGCATCATTTTTGAGGATTTGAACAAAAGACGAAAATCACTCCGAGACCATGGGCTATAGCCCATCGTCTCGGAGTCATTTTCGTCTTTTTTTCAAATCCTTGTTTTTCATCATTTATGACCATGGCGATGGGCTATAGTCCATGGTCTTGAACGGCATACTATAGCATGCCGTTTTGCATCATTTTTGAGGATTTGAAAAAAATACGAAAATCACTCCGAGACCATGGGCTATAGCCCATCGTCTCGGAGTCATTTTCATCTTTTTTTCAAATCCTCGTTTTTCATCATTTATGACCATGGCGATGGGCTATAGCCCATGGTCTCGAACGGCATACTATAGCATGCCGTTTTGCATCATTTTTGAGGATTTGAAAAAAAGACGAAAATCACTCCGAGACCATGGGCTATAGCCCATCGTCTCGGAGTCATTTTCGTCTTTTTTTCAAATCCTCGTTTTTCATCATTTATGACCATGGCGATGGGCTATAGCCCATGGTCTCGAACGGCATACTATAGCATGCCGTTTTGCATCATTTTTGAGGATTTGAAAAAAATACGAAAATCACTCCGAGACCATGGGCTATAGCCCATCGTCTCGGAGTCATTTTCGTCTTTTTTTCAAATCCTTGTTTTTCATCATTTATGACCATGGCGATGGGCTATAGCCCATGGTCTCGAACGGCATACTATAGCATGCCGTTTTCCATCATTTTTGAGGATTTGAAAAAAAGACGAAAATCACTCCGAGTCGAGACCATGGGCTATAGTCCATCGTCTCGGAGTCATTTTCGTCTTTTTTTCAAATCCTTGTTTTTCATCATTTATGACCATGGCGATGGGCTATAGCCCATGGTCTCGAACGGCATACTATAGCATGCCATTTTCCATCATTTTTGAGGATTTGAAAAAAAGACGAAAATCACTCCGAGACCATGGGCTATAGCCCATCGTCTCGGAGTCATTTTCGACTTTTTTTCAAATCCTTGTTTTTCATCATTTATGACCATGGCGATGGCCTATAGCCCATGGTCTTAAACGGCATACTATAGTATTCCGTTTTGCATCATTTTTGAGGATTTGAACAAAAGACGAAAATCACTCCGAGACCATGGGCTATAGCCCATCGTCTCGGAGTCATTTTCATCTTTTTTTCAAATCCTCGTTTTTCATCATTTATGACCATGGCGATGGGCTATAGCCCATGGTCTCGAACGGCATACTATAGCATGCCGTTTTCCATCATTTTTGAGGATTTGAAAAAAAGACGAAAATCACTCCGAGACCATGGGCTATAGCCCATCGTCTCGGAGTCATTTTCGTCTTTTTTTCAAATCCTCGTTTTTCATCATTTATGACCATGGCGATGGGCTATAGCCCATGGTCTCGAACGGCATACTATAGCATGCCGTTTTGCATCATTTTTGAGGATTTGAAAAAAAGACGAAAATCACTCCGAGACCATGGGCTATAGCCCATCGTCTCGGAGTCATTTTCGTCTTTTTTTCAAATCCTCGTTTTTCATCATTTATGACCATGGCGATGGGCTATAGCCCATGGTCTCGAACGGAATGCTATAGTATTCCGTTTTGCATCATTTTTGAGGATTTGAACAAAAGACGAAAATCACTCCGAGACCATGGGCTATAGCCCATCGTCTCGGAGTCATTTTCGTCTTTTTTTCAAATCCTTGTTTTTCATCATTTATGACCATGGCGATGGGCTATAGTCCATGGTCTTGAACGGCATACTATAGCATGCCGTTTTGCATCATTTTTGAGGATTTGAAAAAAAGACGAAAATCACTCCGAGACCATGGGCTATAGCCCATCGTCTCGGAGTCATTTTCGTCTTTTTTTCAAATCCTCGTTTTTCATCATTTATGACCATGGCGATGGGCTATAGCCCATGGTCTCGAACGGAATGCTATAGTATTCCGTTTTGCATCATTTTTGAGGATTTGAACAAAAGACGAAAATCACTCCGAGACCATGGGCTATAGCCCATCGTCTCGGAGTCATTTTCGTCTTTTTTTCAAATCCTTGTTTTTCATCATTTATGACCATGGCGATGGGCTATAGTCCATGGTCTTGAACGGCATACTATAGCATGCCGTTTTGCATCATTTTTGAGGATTTGAAAAAAATACGAAAATCACTCCGAGACCATGGGCTATAGCCCATCGTCTCGGAGTCATTTTCGTCTTTTTTTCAAATCCTTGTTTTTCATCATTTATGACCATGGCGATGGGCTATAGCCCATGGTCTCGAACGGCATACTATAGCATGCCGTTTTCCATCATTTTTGAGGATTTGAAAAAAAGACGAAAATCACTCCGAGTCGAGACCATGGGCTATAGTCCATCGTCTCGGAGTCATTTTCGTCTTTTTTTCAAATCCTTGTTTTTCATCATTTATGACCATGGCGATGGGCTATAGCCCATGGTCTCGAACGGCATACTATAGCATGCCATTTTCCATCATTTTTGAGGATTTGAAAAAAAGACGAAAATCACTCCGAGACCATGGGCTATAGCCCATCGTCTCGGAGTCATTTTCGTCTTTTTTTCAAATCCTTGTTTTTCATCATTTATGACCATGGCGATGGGCTATAGTCCATGGTCTTGAACGGCATACTATAGCATGCCGTTTTGCATCATTTTTGAGGATTTGAAAAAAATACGAAAATCACTCCGAGACCATGGGCTATAGCCCATCGTCTCGGAGTCATTTTCATCTTTTTTTCAAATCCTCGTTTTTCATCATTTATGACCATGGCGATGGGCTATAGCCCATGGTCTCGAACGGCATACTATAGCATGCCGTTTTCCATCATTTTTGAGGATTTGAAAAAAAGACGAAAATCACGCCGAGACCATGGGCTATAGCCCATCGTCTCGGAGTCATTTTCGTCTTTTTTTCAAATCCTCGTTTTTCATCATTTATGACCATGGCGATGGGCTATAGCCCATGGTCTCGAACGGAATGCTATAGTATTCCGTTTTGCATCATTTTTGAGGATTTGAACAAAAGACGAAAATTTGGACTATAGACCATGGGCTATAGCCCATCGTCTCGGAGTCATTTTCGTCTTTTTTTCAAATCCTTGTTTTTCATCATTTATGACCATGGCGATGGGCTATAGTCCATGGTCTTGAACGGCATACTATAGCATGCCGTTTTGCATCATTTTTGAGGATTTGAAAAAAATACGAAAATCACTCCGAGACCATGGGCTATAGCCCATCGTCTCGGAGTCATTTTCATCTTTTTTTCAAATCCTCGTTTTTCATCATTTATGACCATGGCGATGGGCTATAGCCCATGGTCTCGAACGGCATACTATAGCATGCCGTTTTGCATCATTTTTGAGGATTTGAAAAAAAGACGAAAATCACTCCGAGACCATGGGCTATATAGCCCATCGTCTCGGAGTCATTTTCGTCTTTTTTTCAAATCCTCGTTTTTCATCATTTATGACCATGGCGATGGGCTATAGCCCATGGTCTCGAACGGAATGCTATAGTATTCCGTTTTGCATCATTTTTGAGGATTTGAACAAAAGACGAAAATCACTCCGAGACCATGGGCTATAGCCCATCGTCTCGGAGTCATTTTCGTCTTTTTTTCAAATCCTTGTTTTTCATCATTTATGACCATGGCGATGGGCTATAGTCCATGGTCTTGAACGGCATACTATAGCATGCCGTTTTGCATCATTTTTGAGGATTTGAAAAAAATACGAAAATCACTCCGAGACCATGGGCTATAGCCCATCGTCTCGGAGTCATTTTCGTCTTTTTTTCAAATCCTTGTTTTTCATCATTTATGACCATGGCGATGGGCTATAGCCCATGGTCTCGAACGGCATACTATAGCATGCCGTTTTCCATCATTTTTGAGGATTTGAAAAAAAGACGAAAATCACTCCGAGTCGAGACCATGGGCTATAGTCCATCGTCTCGGAGTCATTTTCGTCTTTTTTTCAAATCCTTGTTTTTCATAATTTATGACCATGGCGATGGGCTATAGCCCATGGTCTCGAACGGCATACTATAGCATGCCATTTTCCATCATTTTTGAGGATTTGAAAAAAAGACGAAAATCACTCCGAGACCATGGGCTATAGCCCATCGTCTCGGAGTCATTTTCGACTTTTTTTCAAATCCTTGTTTTTCATCATTTATGACCATGGCGATGGCCTATAGCCCATGGTCTTGAACGGCATACTATAGTATTCCGTTTTGCATCATTTTTGAGGATTTGAACAAAAGACGAAAATCACTCCGAGACCATGGGCTATAGCCCATCGTCTCGGAGTCATTTTCGTCTTTTTTTCAAATCCTTGTTTTTCATCATTTATGACCATGGCGATGGGCTATAGTCCATGGTCTTGAACGGCATACTATAGCATGCCGTTTTGCATCATTTTTGAGGATTTGAAAAAAATACGAAAATCACTCCGAGACCATGGGCTATAGCCCATCGTCTCGGAGTCATTTTCATCTTTTTTTCAAATCCTCGTTTTTCATCATTTATGACCATGGCGATGGGCTATAGCCCATGGTCTCGAACGGCATACTATAGCATGCCGTTTTCCATCATTTTTGAGGATTTGAAAAAAAGACGAAAATCACGCCGAGACCATGGGCTATAGCCCATCGTCTCGGAGTCATTTTCGTCTTTTTTTCAAATCCTCGTTTTTCATCATTTATGACCATGGCGATGGGCTATAGCCCATGGTCTCGAACGGAATGCTATAGTATTCCGTTTTGCATCATTTTTGAGGATTTGAACAAAAGACGAAAATCACTCCGAGACCATGGGCTATAGCCCATCGTCTCGGAGTCATTTTCGTCTTTTTTTCAAATCCTTGTTTTTCATCATTTATGACCATGGCGATGGGCTATAGTCCATGGTCTTGAACGGCATACTATAGCATGCCGTTTTGCATCATTTTTGAGGATTTGAAAAAAATACGAAAATCACTCCGAGACCATGGGCTATAGCCCATCGTCTCGGAGTCATTTTCGTCTTTTTTTCAAATCCTTGTTTTTCATCATTTATGACCATGGCGATGGGCTATAGCCCATGGTCTCGAACGGCATACTATAGCATGCCGTTTTCCATCATTTTTGAGGATTTGAAAAAAAGACGAAAATCACTCCGAGTCGAGACCATGGGCTATAGTCCATCGTCTCGGAGTCATTTTCGTCTTTTTTTCAAATCCTTGTTTTTCATCATTTATGACCATGGCGATGGGCTATAGCCCATGGTCTCGAACGGCATACTATAGCATGCCATTTTCCATCATTTTTGAGGATTTGAAAAAAAGACGAAAATCACTCCGAGACCATGGGCTATAGCCCATCGTCTCGGAGTCATTTTCATCTTTTTTTCAAATCCTCGTTTTTCATCATTTATGACCATGGCGATGGGCTATAGCCCATGGTCTCGAACGGCATACTATAGCATGCCGTTTTGCATCATTTTTGAGGATTTGAAAAAAAGACGAAAATCACTCCGAGACCATGGGCTATAGCCCATCGTCTCGGAGTCATTTTCGTCTTTTTTTCAAATCCTCGTTTTTCATCATTTATGACCATGGCGATGGGCTATAGCCCATGGTCTCGAACGGAATGCTATAGTATTCCGTTTTGCATCATTTTTGAGGATTTGAACAAAAGACGAAAATCACTCCGAGACCATGGGCTATAGCCCATCGTCTCGGAGTCATTTTCGTCTTTTTTTCAAATCCTTGTTTTTCATCATTTATGACCATGGCGATGGGCTATAGTCCATGGTCTTGAACGGCATACTATAGCATGCCGTTTTGCATCATTTTTGAGGATTTGAAAAAAATACGAAAATCACTCCGAGACCATGGGCTATAGCCCATCGTCTCGGAGTCATTTTCGTCTTTTTTTCAAATCCTTGTTTTTCATCATTTATGACCATGGCGATGGGCTATAGCCCATGGTCTCGAACGGCATACTATAGCATGCCGTTTTCCATCATTTTTGAGGATTTGAAAAAAAGACGAAAATCACTCCGAGTCGAGACCATGGGCTATAGTCCATCGTCTCGGAGTCATTTTCGTCTTTTTTTCAAATCCTTGTTTTTCATAATTTATGACCATGGCGATGGGCTATAGCCCATGGTCTCGAACGGCATACTATAGCATGCCATTTTCCATCATTTTTGAGGATTTGAAAAAAAGACGAAAATCACTCCGAGACCATGGGCTATAGCCCATCGTCTCGGAGTCATTTTCGACTTTTTTTCAAATCCTTGTTTTTCATCATTTATGACCATGGCGATGGCCTATAGCCCATGGTCTTGAACGGCATACTATAGTATTCCGTTTTGCATCATTTTTGAGGATTTGAACAAAAGACGAAAATCACTCCGAGACCATGGGCTATAGCCCATCGTCTCGGAGTCATTTTCGTCTTTTTTTCAAATCCTTGTTTTTCATCATTTATGACCATGGCGATGGGCTATAGTCCATGGTCTTGAACGGCATACTATAGCATGCCGTTTTGCATCATTTTTGAGGATTTGAAAAAAATACGAAAATCACTCCGAGACCATGGGCTATAGCCCATCGTCTCGGAGTCATTTTCATCTTTTTTTCAAATCCTCGTTTTTCATCATTTATGACCATGGCGATGGGCTATAGCCCATGGTCTCGAACGGCATACTATAGCATGCCGTTTTCCATCATTTTTGAGGATTTGAAAAAAAGACGAAAATCACGCCGAGACCATGGGCTATAGCCCATCGTCTCGGAGTCATTTTCGTCTTTTTTTCAAATCCTCGTTTTTCATCATTTATGACCATGGCGATGGGCTATAGCCCATGGTCTCGAACGGAATGCTATAGTATTCCGTTTTGCATCATTTTTGAGGATTTGAACAAAAGACGAAAATCACTCCGAGACCATGGGCTATAGCCCATCGTCTCGGAGTCATTTTCGTCTTTTTTTCAAATCCTTGTTTTTCATCATTTATGACCATGGCGATGGGCTATAGTCCATGGTCTTGAACGGCATACTATAGCATGCCGTTTTGCATCATTTTTGAGGATTTGAAAAAAATACGAAAATCACTCCGAGACCATGGGCTATAGCCCATCGTCTCGGAGTCATTTTCGTCTTTTTTTCAAATCCTTGTTTTTCATCATTTATGACCATGGCGATGGGCTATAGCCCATGGTCTCGAACGGCATACTATAGCATGCCGTTTTCCATCATTTTTGAGGATTTGAAAAAAAGACGAAAATCACTCCGAGTCGAGACCATGGGCTATAGTCCATCGTCTCGGAGTCATTTTCGTCTTTTTTTCAAATCCTTGTTTTTCATCATTTATGACCATGGCGATGGGCTATAGCCCATGGTCTCGAACGGCATACTATAGCATGCCATTTTCCATCATTTTTGAGGATTTGAAAAAAAGACGAAAATCACTCCGAGACCATGGGCTATAGCCCATCGTCTCGGAGTCATTTTCGACTTTTTTTCAAATCCTTGTTTTTCATCATTTATGACCATGGCGATGGGCTATAGTCCATGGTCTTGAACGGCATACTATAGCATGCCGTTTTGCATCATTTTTGAGGATTTGAAAAAAATACGAAAATCACTCCGAGACCATGGGCTATAGCCCATCGTCTCGGAGTCATTTTCATCTTTTTTTCAAATCCTCGTTTTTCATCATTTATGACCATGGCGATGGGCTATAGCCCATGGTCTCGAACGGCATACTATAGCATGCCGTTTTCCATCATTTTTGAGGATTTGAAAAAAAGACGAAAATCACTCCGAGACCATGGGCTATAGCCCATCGTCTCGGAGTCATTTTCGTCTTTTTTTCAAATCCTCGTTTTTCATCATTTATGACCATGGCGATGGGCTATAGCCCATGGTCTCGAACGGCATACTATATCATGCCGTTTTGCATCATTTTTGAGGATTTGAAAAAAAGACGAAAATCACTCCGAGACCATGGGCTATAGCCCATCGTCTCGGAGTCATTTTCGTCTTTTTTTCAAATCCTTGTTTTTCATCATTTATGACCATGGCGATGGGCTATAGCCCATGGTCTCGAACGGCATACTATAGCATGCCGTTTTCCATCATTTTTGAGGATTTGAAAAAAAGACGAAAATCACTCCGAGTCGAGACCATGGGCTATAGTCCATCGTCTCGGAGTCATTTTCGACTTTTTTTCAAATCCTTGTTTTTCATCATTTATGACCATGGCGATGGCCTATAGCCCATGGTCTTGAACGGCATACTATAGCATGCCGTTTTGCATCATTTTTGAGGATTTGAAAAAAAGACGAAAATCACTCCGAGACCATGGGCTATAGCCCATCGTCTCGGAGTCATTTTCGACTTTTTTTCAAATCCTTATTTTTCATCATTTATGACCATGGCGATGGCCTATAGCCCATGGTCTTGAACGGCATACTATAGCATGCCGTTTTGCATCATTTTTGAGGATTTGAAAAAAAGACGAAAATCACTCCGAGACCATGGGCTATAGCCCATCGTCTCGGAGTCATTTTCGTCTTTTTTTCAAATCCTCGTTTTTCATCATTTATGACCATGGCGATGGGCTATAGCCCATGGTCTCGAACGGCATGCTATAGTATTCCGTTTTGCATCATTTTTGAGGATTTGAACAAAAGACGAAAATCACTCCGAGACCATGGGCTATAGCCCATCGTCTCGGAGTCATTTTCATCTTTTTTTCAAATCCTCGTTTTTCATCATTTATGACCATGGCGATGGGCTATAGCCCATGGTCTCGAACGGCATACTATAGCATGCCGTTTTGCATCATTTTTGAGGATTTGAAAAAAAGACGAAAATCACTCCGAGACCATGGGCTATAGCCCATCGTCTCGGAGTCATTTTCGTCTTTTTTTCAAATCCTCGTTTTTCATCATTTATGACCATGGCGATGGGCTATAGCCCATGGTCTCGAACGGAATGCTATAGTATTCCGTTTTGCATCATTTTTGAGGATTTGAACAAAAGACGAAAATCACTCCGAGACCATGGGCTATAGCCCATCGTCTCGGAGTCATTTTCGTCTTTTTTTCAAATCCTTGTTTTTCATCATTTATGACCATGGCGATGGGCTATAGTCCATGGTCTTGAACGGCATACTATAGCATGCCGTTTTGCATCATTTTTGAGGATTTGAAAAAAATACGAAAATCACTCCGAGACCATGGGCTATAGCCCATCGTCTCGGAGTCATTTTCGTCTTTTTTTCAAATCCTTGTTTTTCATCATTTATGACCATGGCGATGGGCTATAGCCCATGGTCTCGAACGGCATACTATAGCATGCCGTTTTCCATCATTTTTGAGGATTTGAAAAAAAGACGAAAATCACTCCGAGTCGAGACCATGGGCTATAGTCCATCGTCTCGGAGTCATTTTCGTTTTTTTTTCAAATCCTTGTTTTTCATCATTTATGACCATGGCGATGGGCTATAGCCCATGGTCTCGAACGGCATACTATAGCATGCCATTTTCCATCATTTTTGAGGATTTGAAAAAAAGACGAAAATCACTCCGAGACCATGGGCTATAGCCCATCGTCTCGGAGTCATTTTCGACTTTTTTTCAAATCCTTGTTTTTCATCATTTATGACCATGGCGATGGCCTATAGCCCATGGTCTTGAACGGCATACTATAGTATTCCGTTTTGCATCATTTTTGAGGATTTGAACAAAAGACGAAAATCACTCCGAGACCATGGGCTATAGCCCATCGTCTCGGAGTCATTTTCGTCTTTTTTTCAAATCCTTGTTTTTCATCATTTATGACCATGGCGATGGGCTATAGTCCATGGTCTTGAACGGCATACTATAGCATGCCGTTTTGCATCATTTTTGAGGATTTGAAAAAAATACGAAAATCACTCCGAGACCATGGGCTATAGCCCATCGTCTCGGAGTCATTTTCATCTTTTTTTCAAATCCTCGTTTTTCATCATTTATGACCATGGCGATGGGCTATAGCCCATGGTCTCGAACGGCATACTATAGCATGCCGTTTTCCATCATTTTTGAGGATTTGAAAAAAAGACGAAAATCACTCCGAGTCGAGACCATGGGCTATAGCCCATCGTCTCGGAGTCATTTTCGTCTTTTTTTTCCAAATCCTTGTTTTTCATCATTTATGACCATGGCGATGGGCTATAGCCCATGGTCTCGAACGGCATACTATAGCATGCCGTTTTGCAACATTTTTGAGGATTTGAAAAAAAGACGAAAATCACTCCGAGACCATGGGCTATAGCCCATCGTCTCGGAGTCATTTTCGTCTTTTTTTCAAATCCTTGTTTTTCATAATTTATGACCATGGCGATGGGCTATAGCCCATGGTCTCTAACGGCATACTATAGCATGCCGTTTTCCATCATTTTTGAGGATTTGAAAAAAAGACGAAAATCACTCCGAGACCATGGGCTATATAGCCCATCGTCTCGGAGTCATTTTCGACTTTTTTTCAAATCCTTGTTTTTCATCATTTATGACCATGGTGATGGCCTATAGCCCATGGTCTTGAACGGCATACTATAGCATGCCGTTTTGCATCATTTTTGAGGATTTGAAAAAAAGACGAAAATCACTCCGAGACCATGGGCTATAGCCCATCGTCTCGGAGTCATTTTCGTCTTTTTTTCAAATCCTTGTTTTTCATCATTTATGACCATGGCGATGGGCTATAGCCCATGGTCTCGAACGGCATACTATAGCATGCCATTTTGCATCATTTTTGAGGATTTGAACAAAAGACGAAAATCACTCCGAGACCATGGGCTATAGCCCATCGTCTCGGACTCATTTTCGTCTTTTTTTCAAATCCTTGTTTTTCATCATTTATGACCATGGCGATGGGCTATAGCCCATGGTCTCGAACGGCATACTATAGCATGCCATTTTGCATCATTTTTGAGGATTTGAAAAAAAAGTCGAAAATCACTCCGAGACCATGGGCTATAGCCCATCGTCTCGGAGTAATTTTCGTCTTTTTTTCAAATCCTTGTTTTTCATCATTTATGACCATGGCGATGGGCTATAGCCCATGGTCTCGAACGGCATACTATAGCATGCCATTTTGCATCATTTTTGAGGATTTGAAAAAAGACGAAAATCACTCCGAGACCATGGGCTATAGCCCATCGTCTCGGAGTCATTTTCGTCTTTTTTTCAAATCCTTGTTTTTCATCATTTATGACCATGGCGATGGGCTATAGCCCATGGTCTCGAACGGCATACTATAGCATGCCATTTTGCATCGTTTTTGAGGATTTGAAAAAAAAGTCGAAAATCACTCCGAGACCATGGGCTATAGCCCATCGTCTCGGAGTAATTTTCGTCTTTTTTTCAAATCCTTGTTTTTCATCATTTATGACCATGGCGATGGGCTATAGCCCATGGTCTCGAACGGCATGCTATAGTATTCCGTTTTGCATCATTTTTGAGGATTTGAAAAAAAGACGAAAATCACTCCGAGACCATGGGCTATAGCCCATCGTCTCGGAGTCATTTTCGTCTTTTTTTCAAATCCTCGTTTTTCATCATTCATGACCATGGCGATGGGCTATAGCCCATGGTCTCGAACGGCATACTATAGCATGCCGTTTTGCATCATTTTTGAGGATTTGAAAAAAAGACGAAAATCACTCCGAGACCATGGGCTATAGCCCATCGTCTTGGAGTCATTTTCGTCTTTTTTTCAAATCCTTGTTTTTCATAATTTATGACCATGGCGATGGGCTATAGCCCATGGTATCGAACGGCATACTATAGCATGCCGTTTTGCATCATCTTTGAGGATTTGAAAAAAAGACAAAAAATCACTCCGAGACCATGGGCTATAGCCCATCGTCTCGGAGTCATTTTCGTCTTTTTTTCAAATCCTTGTTTTTCATCATTTATGACCATGGAGATGGGCTATAGCCCATGGTCTCGAACGGCATACTATAGCATGCCGTTTTCCATCATTTTTGAGGATTTGAAAAAAAGACGAAAATCACTCCGAGTCGAGACCATGGGCTATAGTCCATCATCTCGGAGTCATTTTCGTCTTTTTTTCAAATCCTTGTTTTTCATCATTTATGACCATGGCGATGGGCTATAGCCCATGGTCTCGAACGGCATACTATAGCATGCCATTTTCCATCATTTTTGAGGATTTGAAAAAAGACGAAAATCACTCCGAGACCATGGGCTATAGCCCATCGTCTCGGAGTCATTTTCGTATTTTTTTCAAATCCTTGTTTTTCATCATTTATGACCATGGCGATGGGCTATAGCCCATGGTCTCGAACGGCATACTATAGCATGCCATTTTGCATCATTTTTGAGGATTTGAAAAAAAAGTCGAAAATCACTCCGAGACCATGGGCTATAGCCCATCGTCTCGGAGTAATTTTCGTCTTTTTTTCAAATCCTTGTTTTTCATCATTTATGACCATGGCGATGGGCTATAGCCCAGGGTCTCGAACGGCATGCTATAGTATTCCGTTTTGCATCATTTTTGAGGATTTGAAAAAAAGACGAAAATCACTCCGAGACCATGGGCTATAGCCCATCGTCTCGGAGTCATTTTCGTCTTTTTTTCAAATCCTCGTTTTTCATCATTCATGACCATGGCGATGGGCTATAGCCCATGGTCTCGAACGGCATACTATAGCATGCCGTTTTGCATCATTTTTGAGGATTTGAAAAAAAGACGAAAATCACTCCGAGACCATGGGCTATAGCCCATGGTCTCGAACGGCATACTATAGCATGCCGTTTTCCATCATTTTTGAGGATTTGAAAAAAAGACGAAAATCACTCCGAGTCGAGACCATGGGCTATAGCCCATCGTCTCGGAGTCATTTTCGTCTTTTTTTCAAATCCTCGTTTTTCATCATTTATGACCATGGCGATGGGCTATAGCCCATGGTCTCGAACGGCATACTATAGCATGCCGTTTTGCATCATTTTTGAGGATTTGAAAAAAAGACGAAAATCACTCCGAGACCATGGGCTATAGCCCATCGTCTCGGAGTCATTTTCGTCTTTTTTTCAAATCCTTGTTTTTCATCATTTATGACCATGGCGATGGGCTATAGCCCATGGTCTCGAACGGCATACTATAGCATGCCGTTTTCCATCATTTTTGAGGATTTGAAAAAAAGACGAAAATCACTCCGAGTCGAGACCATGGGCTATAGTCCATCGTCTCGGAGTCATTTTCGACTTTTTTTCAAATCCTTGTTTTTCATCATTTATGACCATGGCGATGGCCTATAGCCCATGGTCTTGAACGGCATACTATAGCATGCCGTTTTGCATCATTTTTGAGGATTTGAAAAAAAGACGAAAATCACTCCGAGACCATGGGCTATAGCCCATCGTCTCGGAGTCATTTTCGACTTTTTTTCAAATCCTTGTTTTTCATCATTTATGACCATGGCGATGGCCTATAGCCCATGGTCTTGAACGGCATACTATAGCATGCCGTTTTGCATCATTTTTGAGGATTTGAAAAAAAGACGAAAATCACTCCGAGACCATCGGCTATAGCCCATCGTCTCGGAGTCATTTTCGTCTTTTTTTCAAATCCTCGTTTTTCATCATTTATGACCATGGCGATGGGCTATAGCCCATGGTCTCGAACGGCATACTATAGCATGCCGTTTTGCATCATTTTTGAGGATTTGAAAAAAAGACGAAAATCACTCCGAGACCATGGGCTATAGCCCATCGTCTCGGAGTCATTTTCGTCTTTTTTTCAAATCCTCGTTTTTCATCATTTATGACCATGGCGATGGGCTATAGCCCATGGTCTCGAACGGCATGCTATAGTATTCCGTTTTGCATCATTTTTGAGGATTTGAACAAAAGACGAAAATCACTCCGAGACCATTGGCTATAGCCCATCGTCTCGGAGTCATTTTCGTCTTTTTTTCAAATCCTTGTTTTTCATCATTTATGACCATGGCGATGGGCTATAGTCCATGGTCTTGAACGGCATACTATAGCATGCCGTTTTGCATCATTTTTGAGGATTTGAAAAAAATACGAAAATCACTCCGAGACCATGGGCTATAGCCCATCGTCTCGGAGTCATTTTCATCTTTTTTTCAAATCCTCGTTTTTCATCATTTATGACCATGGCGATGGGCTATAGCCCATGGTCTCGAACGGCATACTATAGCATGCCGTTTTCCATCATTTTTGAGGATTTGAAAAAAAGACGAAAATCACTCCGAGACCATGGGCTATAGCCCATCGTCTCGGAGTCATTTTCGTCTTTTTTTCAAATCCTTGTTTTTCATCATTTATGACCATGGCGATGGGCTATAGTCCATGGTCTTGAACGGCATACTATAGCATGCCGTTTTGCATCATTTTTGAGGATTTGAAAAAAAGACGAAAATGACTCCGAGACGATGGGCTATAGCCCATGGTCTCGGAGTGATTTTCGTCTTTTTTTCAAATCCTCGTTTTTCATCATTTATGACCATGGCGATGGGCTATAGCCCATGGTCTCGAACGGCATACTATAGCATGCCGTTTTCCATCATTTTTGAGGATTTGAAAAAAAGACGAAAATCACTCCGAGACCATGGGCTATAGCCCATCGTCTCGGAGTCATTTTCGTCTTTTTTTCAAATCCTCGTTTTTCATCATTTATGACCATGGCGATGGGCTATAGCCCATGGTCTCGAACGGCATACTATAGCATGCCGTTTTCCATCATTTTTGAGGATTTGAAAAAAAGACGAAAATCACTCCGAGTCGAGACCATGGGCTATAGCCCATCGTCTCGGAGTCATTTTCGTCTTTTTTTTCCAAATCCTTGTTTTTCATCATTTATGACCATGGCGATGGGCTATAGCCCATGGTCTCGAACGGCATACTATAGCATGCCGTTTTGCAACATTTTTGAGGATTTGAAAAAAAGACGAAAATCACTCCGAGACCATGGGCTATAGCCCATCGTCTCGGAGTCATTTTCGTCTTTTTTTCAAATCCTTGTTTTTCATAATTTATGACCATGGCGATGGGCTATAGCCCATGGTCTCTAACGGCATACTATAGCATGCCGTTTTCCATCATTTTTGAGGATTTGAAAAAAAGACGAAAATCACTCCGAGACCATGGGCTATAGCCCATCGTCTCGGAGTCATTTTCGACTTTTTTTCAAATCCTTGTTTTTCATCATTTATGACCATGGCGATGGCCTATAGCCCATGGTCTTGAACGGCATACTATAGCATGCCGTTTTGCATCATTTTTGAGGATTTGAAAAAAAGACGAAAATCACTCCGAGACCATGGGCTATAGCCCATCGTCTCGGAGTCATTTTCGTCTTTTTTTCAAATCCTTGTTTTTCATCATTTATGACCATGGCGATGGGCTATAGCCCATGGTCTCGAACGGCATACTATAGCATGCCATTTTGCATCATTTTTGAGGATTTGAACAAAAGACGAAAATCACTCCGAGACCATGGGCTATAGCCCATCGTCTCGGACTCATTTTCGTCTTTTTTTCAAATCCTTGTTTTTCATCATTTATGACCATGGCGATGGGCTATAGCCCATGGTCTCGAACGGCATACTATAGCATGCCATTTTGCATCATTTTTGAGGATTTGAAAAAAAAGTCGAAAATCACTCCGAGACCATGGGCTATAGCCCATCGTCTCGGAGTCATTTTCGTCTTTTTTTCAAATCCTTGTTTTTCATCATTTATGACCATGGCGATGGGCTATAGCCCATGGTCTCGAACGGCATGCTATAGTATTCCGTTTTGCATCATTTTTGAGGATTTGAAAAAAAGACGAAAATCACTCCGAGACCATGGGCTATAGCCCATCGTCTCGGAGTCATTTTCGTCTTTTTTTCAAATCCTCGTTTTTCATCATTCATGACCATGGCGATGGGCTATAGCCCATGGTCTCGAACGGCATACTATAGCATGCCGTTTTGCATCATTTTTGAGGATTTGAAAAAAAGACGAAAATCACTCCGAGACCATGGGCTATAGCCCATCGTCTTGGAGTCATTTTCGTCTTTTTTTCAAATCCTTGTTTTTCATAATTTATGACCATGGCGATGGGCTATAGCCCATGGTATCGAACGGCATACTATAGCATGCCGTTTTGCATCATCTTTGAGGATTTGAAAAAAAGACAAAAAATCACTCCGAGACCATGGGCTATAGCCCATCGTCTCGGAGTCATTTTCGTCTTTTTTTCAATTCCTTGTTTTTCATCATTTATGACCATGGCGATGGGCTATAGCCCATGGTCTCGAACGGCATACTATAGCATGCCGTTTTCCATCATTTTTGAGGATTTGAAAAAAAGACGAAAATCACTCCGAGTCGAGACCATGGGCTATAGTCCATCATCTCGGAGTCATTTTCGTCTTTTTTTCAAATCCTTGTTTTTCATCATTTATGACCATGGCGATGGGCTATAGCCCATGGTCTCGAACGGCATACTATAGCATGCCATTTTCCATCATTTTTGAGGATTTGAAAAAAGACGAAAATCACTCCGAGACCATGGGCTATAGCCCATCGTCTCGGAGTCATTTTCGTCTTTTTTTCAAATCCTTGTTTTTCATCATTTATGACCATGGCGATGGGCTATAGCCCATGGTCTCGAACGGCATACTATAGCATGCCATTTTGCATCGTTTTTGAGGATTTGAAAAAAAAGTCGAAAATCACTCCGAGACCATGGGCTATAGCCCATCGTCTCGGAGTAATTTTCGTCTTTTTTTCAAATCCTTGTTTTTCATCATTTATGACCATGGCGATGGGCTATAGCCCATGGTCTCGAACGGCATGCTATAGTATTCCGTTTTGCATCATTTTTGAGGATTTGAAAAAAAGACGAAAATCACTCCGAGACCATGGGCTATAGCCCATCGTCTCGGAGTCATTTTCGTCTTTTTTTTCCAAATCCTTGTTTTTCATCATTTATGACCATGGCGATGGGCTATAGCCCATGGTCTCGAACGGCATACTATAGCATGCCGTTTTGCAACATTTTTGAGGATTTGAAAAAAAGACGAAAATCACTCCGAGACCATGGGCTATAGCCCATCGTCTCGGAGTCATTTTCGTCTTTTTTTCAAATCCTTGTTTTTCATAATTTATGACCATGGCGATGGGCTATAGCCCATGGTCTCTAACGGCATACTATAGCATGCCGTTTTCCATCATTTTTGAGGATTTGAAAAAAAGACGAAAATCACTCCGAGACCATGGGCTATAGCCCATCGTCTCGGAGTCATTTTCGACTTTTTTTCAAATCCTTGTTTTTCATCATTTATGACCATGGCGATGGCCTATAGCCCATGGTCTTGAACGGCATACTATAGCATGCCGTTTTGCATCATTTTTGAGGATTTGAAAAAAAGACGAAAATCACTCCGAGACCATGGGCTATAGCCCATCGTCTCGGAGTCATTTTCGTCTTTTTTTCAAATCCTTGTTTTTCATCATTTATGACCATGGCGATGGGCTATAGCCCATGGTCTCGAACGGCATACTATAGCATGCCATTTTGCATCATTTTTGAGGATTTGAACAAAAGACGAAAATCACTCCGAGACCATGGGCTATAGCCCATCGTCTCGGACTCATTTTCGTCTTTTTTTCAAATCCTTGTTTTTCATCATTTATGACCATGGCGATGGGCTATAGCCCATGGTCTCGAACGGCATACTATAGCATGCCATTTTGCATCATTTTTGAGGATTTGAAAAAAAAGTCGAAAATCACTCCGAGACCATGGGCTATAGCCCATCGTCTCGGAGTAATTTTCGTCTTTTTTTCAAATCCTTGTTTTTCATCATTTATGACCATGGCGATGGGCTATAGCCCATGGTCTCGAACGGCATGCTATAGTATTCCGTTTTGCATCATTTTTGAGGATTTGAAAAAAAGACGAAAATCACTCCGAGACCATGGGCTATAGCCCATCGTCTCGGAGTCATTTTCGTCTTTTTTTCAAATCCTCGTTTTTCATCATTCATGACCATGGCGATGGGCTATAGCCCATGGTCTCGAACGGCATACTATAGCATGCCGTTTTGCATCATTTTTGAGGATTTGAAAAAAAGACGAAATCACTCCGAGACCATGGGCTATAGCCCATCGTCTTGGAGTCATTTTCGTCTTTTTTTCAAATCCTTGTTTTTCATAATTTATGACCATGGCGATGGGCTATAGCCCATGGTATCGAACGGCATACTATAGCATGCCGTTTTGCATCATCTTTGAGGATTTGAAAAAAAGACAAAAAATCACTCCGAGACCATGGGCTATAGCCCATCGTCTCGGAGTCATTTTCGTCTTTTTTTCAAATCCTTGTTTTTCATCATTTATGACCATGGCGATGGGCTATAGCCCATGGTCTCGAACGGCATACTATAGCATGCCGTTTTCCATCATTTTTGAGGATTTGAAAAAAAGACGAAAATCACTCCGAGACCATGGGCTATAGCCCATCGTCTCGGAGTCATTTTCGTCTTTTTTTCAAATCCTTGTTTTTCATCATTTATGACCATGGCGATGGGCTATAGCCCATGGTCTCGAACGGCATACTATAGCATGCCATTTTGCATCGTTTTTGAGGATTTGAAAAAAAAGTCGAAAATCACTCCGAGACCATGGGCTATATATAGCCCATCGTCTCGGAGTAATTTTCGTCTTTTTTTCAAATCCTTGTTTTTCATCATTTATGACCATGGCGATGGGCTATAGCCCATGGTCTCGAACGGCATGCTATAGTATTCCGTTTTGCATCATTTTTGAGGATTTGAAAAAAAGACGAAAATCACTCCGAGACCATGGGCTATAGCCCATCGTCTCGGAGTCATTTTCGTCTTTTTTTCAAATCCTCGTTTTTCATCATTCATGACCATGGCGATGGGCTATAGCCCATGGTCTCGAACGGCATACTATAGCATGCCGTTTTGCATCATTTTTGAGGATTTGAAAAAAAGACGAAAATCACTCCGAGACCATGGGCTATAGCCCATCGTCTCGGAGTCATTTTCTTCTTTTTTTCAAATCCTTGTTTTTCATCATTTATGACCATGGCGATGGGCTATAGCCCATGGTCTCGAACGGCATACTATAGCATGCCATTTTCCATCATTTTTGAGGATTTGAAAAAAGACGAAAATCACTCAGAGACCATGGGCTATAGCCCATCGTCTCGGAGTCATTTTCGACTTTTTTTCAAATCCTTGTTTTTCATCATTTATGACCATGGCGATGGCCTATAGCCCATGGTCTTGAACGGCATACTATAGCATGCCGTTTTGCATCATTTTTGAGGATTTGAAAAAAGACGAAAATCACTCCGAGACCATGGGCTATAGCCCATCGTCTCAGAGTCATTTTCGTCTTTTTTTCAAATCCTTGTTTTTCATCATTTATGACCATGGCGATGGGCTATAGCCCATGGTCTCGAACGGCATGCTATAGTATTCCGTTTTGCATCATTTTTGAGGATTTGAACAAAAGACGAAAATCACTCCGAGACCATGGGCTATAGCCCATCGTCTCGGAGTCATTTTCGTCTTTTTTTCAAATCCTTGTTTTTCATCATTTATGACCATGGCGATGGGCTATAGCCCATGGTCTCGAACGGCATACTATAGCATGCCGTTTTCCATCATTTTTGAGGATTTGAAAAAAAGACGAAAATCACTCCGAGTCGAGACCATGGGCTATAGCCCATCGTCTCGGAGTCATTTTCGTCTTTTTTTCAAATCCTTGTTTTTCATCATTTATGACCATGGCGATGGGCTATAGCCCATGGTCTCGAACGGCATACTATAGCATGCCGTTTTCCATCATTTTTGAGGATTTGAAAAAAAGACGAAAATCACTCCGAGTCGAGACCATGGGCTATAGCCCATCGTCTCGGAGTCATTTTCGTCTTTTTTTTCCAAATCCTTGTTTTTCATCATTTATGACCATGGCGATGGGCTATAGCCCATGGTCTCGAACGGCATACTATAGCATGCCGTTTTGCATCATTTTTGAGGATTTGAAAAAAAGACGAAAATCACTCCGAGACCATGGGCTATAGCCCATCGTCTCGGAGTCATTTTCGTCTTTTTTTCAAATCCTTGTTTTTCATAATTTATGACCATGGCGATAGGCTATAGCCCATGGTCTCGAACGGCATACTATAGCATGGCGTTTTCCATCATTTTTGAGGATTTGAATAAAAGACGAAAATCACACCGAGACCATGGGCTATAGCCCATCGTCTCGGAGTCATTTTCGTCTTTTTTTCAAATCCTTGTTTTTCATCATTTATGACCATGGCGATGGGCTATAGCCCATGGTCTTGAACAGCATACTATAGCATGCCGTTTTGCATCATTTTTGAGGATTTGAAAAAAAGACGAAAATCACTCCGAGACCATGGGCTATAGCCCATCGTCTCGGAGTCATTTTCGTCTTTTTTTCTAATCCTCGTTTTTCATCATTCATGACCATGGCGATGGGCTATAGCCCATGGTCTCGAACGGCATACTATAGCATGCCGTTTTGCATCATTTTTGAGGATTTGAAAAAAAGACGAAAATCACTCCGAGACCATGGGCTATAGCCCATCGTCTTGGAGTCATTTTCGTCTTTTTTTCAAATCCTTGTTTTTCATAATTTATGACCATGGCGATGGGCTATAGCCCATGGTATCGAACGGCATACTATAGCATGCCGTTTTGCATCATCTTTGAGGATTTGAAAAAAAGACGAAAATCACTCCGAGTCGAGACCATGGGCTAAAGCCCATCGTCTCGGAGTCATTTTCGTCTTTTTTTCAAATCCTCGTTTTTCATCATTTATGACCATGGCGATGGGCTATAGCCCATGGTCTCGAACGGCATACTATAGCATGCCGTTTTCCATCATTTTTGAGGATTTGAAAAAAAGACGAAAATCACTCCAAGACCATGGGCTATAGCCCATCGTCTCGGAGTCATTTTCGTCTTTTTTTCAAATCCTCGTTTTTCATCATTTATGACCATGGCGATGGGCTATAGCCCATGGTCTCGAACGGCATACTATAGCATGCCGTTTTGCATCATTTTTGAGGATTTGAAAAAAAGACGAAAATCACTCCGAGACCATGGGCTATAGCCCATCGTCTCGGAGTCATTTTCTTCTTTTTTTCAAATCCTTGTTTTTCATCATTTATGACCATGGCGATGGGCTATAGCCCATGGTCTCGAACGGCATACTATAGCATGCCATTTTCCATCATTTTTGAGGATTTGAAAAAAGACGAAAATCACTCAGAGACCATGGGCTATAGCCCATCGTCTCGGAGTCATTTTCGACTTTTTTTCAAATCCTTGTTTTTCATCATTTATGACCATGGCGATGGCCTATAGCCCATGGTCTTGAACGGCATACTATAGCATGCCGTTTTGCATCATTTTTGAGGATTTGAAAAAAGTCGAAAATCACTCCGAGACCATGGGCTATAGCCCATCGTCTCAGAGTCATTTTCGTCTTTTTTTCAAATCCTTGTTTTTCATCATTTATGACCATGGCGATGGGATATAGCCCATGGTCTCGAACGGCATGCTATAGTATTCCGTTTTGCATCATTTTTGAGGATTTGAACAAAAGACGAAAATCACTCTGAGACCATGGGCTATAGCCCATCGTCTCGGAGTCATTTTCGTCTTTTTTTCAAATCCTTGTTTTTCATCATTTATGACCATGGCGATGGGCTATAGCCCATGGTCTCGAACGGCATACTATAGCATGCCGTTTTGCAACATTTTTGAGGATTTGAAAAAAAGACGAAAATCACTCCGAGACCATGGGCTATAGCCCATCGTCTCGGAGTCATTTTCGTCTTTTTTTCAAATCCTTGTTTTTCATAATTTATGACCATGGCGATAGGCTATAGCCCATGGTCTCGAACGGCATACTATAGCATGCCGTTTTCCATCATTTTTGAGGATTTGAAAAAAAGACGAAAATCACTCCGAGACCATGGGCTATAGCCCATCGTCTCGGAGTCATTTTCGACTTTTTTTCAAATCCTTGTTTTTCATCATTTATGACCATGGCGATGGGCTATAGCCCATGGTCTTGAACAGCATACTATAGCATGCCGTTTTGCATCATTTTTGAGGATTTGAAAAAAAGGACGAAAATCACTCCGAGACCATGGGCTATAGCCCATCGTCTCGGAGTCATTTTCGTCTTTTTTTCAAATCCTTGTTTTTCATCATTTATGACCATGGCGATGGGCTATAGCCCATGGTCTCGAACGGCATGCTATAGTATTCCGTTTTGCATCATTTTTGAGGATTTGAAAAAAAGACGAAAATCACTCTGAGACCATGGGCTATAGCCCATCGTCTCGGAGTCATTTTCGTCTTTTTTTCAAATCCTTGTTTTTCATCATTTATGACCATGGCGATGGGCTATAGCCCATGGTCTCGAACGGCATACTATAGCATGCCGTTTTGCAACATTTTTGAGGATTTGAAAAAAAGACGAAAATCACTCCGAGACCATGGGCTATAGCCCATCGTCTCGGAGTCATTTTCGTCTTTTTTTCAAATCCTTGTTTTTCATAATTTATGACCATGGCGATAGGCTATAGCCCATGGTCTCGAACGGCATACTATAGCATGCCGTTTTCCATCATTTTTGAGGATTTGAAAAAAAGACGAAAATCACTCCGAGACCATGGGCTATAGCCCATCGTCTCGGAGTCATTTTCGACTTTTTTTCAAATCCTTGTTTTTCATCATTTATGACCATGGCGATGGGCTATAGCCCATGGTCTTGAACAGCATACTATAGCATGCCGTTTTGCATCATTTTTGAGGATTTGAAAAAAAGGACGAAAATCACTCCGAGACCATGGGCTATAGCCCATCGTCTCGGAGTCATTTTCGTCTTTTTTTCAAATCCTTGTTTTTCATCATTTATGACCATGGCGATGGGCTATAGCCCATGGTCTCGAACGGCATGCTATAGTATTCCGTTTTGCATCATTTTTGAGGATTTGAAAAAAAGACGAAAATCACTCCGAGACCATGGGCTATATCCCATCGTCTCGGAGTCATTTTCGTCTTTTTTTCAAATCCTCGTTTTTCATCATTCATGACCATGGCGATGGGCTATAGCCCATGGTCTCGAACGGCATACTATAGCATGCCGTTTTCCATCATTTTTGAGGATTTGAAAAAAAGACGAAAATCACTCCGAGTCGAGACCATGGGCTATAGCCCATCGTCTCGGAGTCATTTTCGACTTTTTTTCAAATCCTTGTTTTTCATAATTTATGACCATGGCGATGGCCTATAGCCCATGGTCTTGAACGGCATACTATAGCATGCCGTTTTGCATCATTTTTGAGGATTTGAAAAAAAGACGAAAATCACTCCGAGACCATGGGCTATAGCCCATCGTATCGGAGTCATTTTCGTCTTTTTTTCAAATCCTTGTTTTTCATCATTTATGACCATGGCGATGGGCTATAGCCCATGGTCTCGAACGGCATGCTATAGTATTCCGTTTTGCATCATTTTTGAGGATTTGAACAAAAGACGAAAATCACTCCGACACCATGGGCTATAGCCCATCGTCTCGGAGTCATTTTCGTCTTTTTTTTTTCAAATCCTTGTTTTTCATCATTTATGACCATGGCGATGGGCTATAGCCCATGGTCTTGAACGGCATACTATAGCATGCCGTTTTGCATAATTTTTGAGGATTTGAAAAAAAGACGAAAATCACTCCGAGCCCATCGTCTCGGAGTCATTTTTGTCTTTTTTTCAAATCCTCGTTTTTCATCATTTATGACCATGGCGATGGGCTATAGCCCATGGTCTCGAACGGCATACTATAGCATGCCGTTTTCCATCATTTTTTTAGGATTTGAAAAAAAGAGGAAAATCACTCCGAGTCGAGACCATGGGCTATAGCCCATCGTCTCGGAGTCATTTTCGTCTTTTTTTTTTCAAATCCTTGTTTTTCATCATTTATGACCATGGCGATGGGCTATAGCCCTTGGTCTCGAACGGCATACTATAGCATGCCGTTTTGCATCATTTTTGAGGATTTGAAAAAAAGACGAAAATCACTCCGAGACCATGGGCTGTAGCCCATCGTCTCGGAGTCATTTTCGTCTTTTTTTCAAATCCTTGTTTTTCATAATTTATGACCATGGCGATGGGCTATAGCCCATGGTCTCGAACGGCATACTATAGCATGCCGTTTTCCATAATTTGAGGATTTGAAGAAAAGACGAAAATCACTCCGAGACCATGGGCTATAGCCCATCGTCTCGGAGTCATTTTCGACTTTTTTTCAAATCCTTGTTTTTCATCATTTATGACCATGGCGATGGCCTATAGCCCATGGTCTTGAACGGCATACAATAGCATGCCGTTTTGCATCATTTTTGAGGATTTGAAAAAAAGACGAAAATCACTCCGAGACCATGGGCTATAGCCCATCGTCTCGGAGTCATTTTCGTCTTTTTTTCAAATCCTTGTTTTTCATCATTTATGACCATGGCGATGGGCTATAGCCCATGGTCTCGAACGGCATGCTATAGTATTCCGTTTTGCATCATTTTTGAGGATTTGAACAAAAGACGAAAATCACTCCGAGACCATGGGCTATAGCCCATCGTCTCGGAGTCATTTTCGTCTTTTTTTTTCAAATCCTTGTTTTTCATCATTTATGACCATGGCGATGGGCTATAGCCCATGGTCTCGAACGGCATACTATAGCATGCCGTTTTGCATCATTTTTGAGGATTTGAAAAAAAGACGAAAATCACTCCGAGACCATGGGCTATAGCCCATCGTCTCGGAGTCATTTTCGACTTTTTTTCAAATCCTTGTTTTTCATCATTTATGACCATGGCGATGGCCTATAGCCCATGGTCTTGAACGGCATACTATAGCATGCCGTTTTGCATCATTTTTGAGGATTTGAAAAAAAGACGAAAATCACTCCGAGACCATGGGCTATAGCCCATCGTCTCGGAGTCATTTTCGTATTTTTTTCAAATCCTTGTTTTTCATCATTTATGACCATGGCGATGGGCTATAGCCCATGGTCTCGAACGGCATGCTATAGTATTCCGTTTTGCATCATTTTTGAGGATTTGAACAAAAGACGAAAATCACTCCGAGACCATGGGCTATAGCCCATCGTCTCGGAGTCATTTTCGTCTTTTTTTCAAATCCTTGTTTTTCATCATTTATGACCATGGCGATGGGCTATAGCCCATGGTCTCGAACGGAATACTATAGCATGCCGTTTTCCATCATTTTTGAGGATTTAAAAAAAAGACGAAAATCACTCCGAGTCGAGACCATGGGCTATAGCCCATCGTCTCGGAGTCATTTTCGACTTTTTTTTTCAAATCCTTGTTTTTCATCATTTATGACCATGGCGATGGGCTATAGCCCATGGTCTTGAACGGCATACTATAGCATGCCGTTTTGCATCATTTTTGAGGATTTGAAAAAAATACGAAAATCACTCCGAGTCGAGACCATGGGCTATAGCCCATCGTCTCGGAGTCATTTTCGTATTTTTTTGAAATCCTCGTTTTTCATCATTTATGACCATGGCGATGGGCTATAGCCCATGGTCTCGAACGGCATACTATAGCATGCCGTTTTGCATCATTTTTGAGGATTTGAAAAAAAGACGAAAATCACTCCAAGACCATGGGCTATAGCCCATCGTCTCGGAGTTATTTTCATCTTTTTTTCAAATCCTCGTTTTTCATCATTTATGACCATGGCGATGGGCTATAGCCCATGGTCTCGAACGGCATACTATAGCATGCCGTTTTGCATCATTTTTGAGGATTTGAAAAAAAGACGAAAATCACTCCGAGACCATGGGCTATAGCCCATCGTCTCGGAGTCATTTTCGACTTTTTTTCAAATCCTTGTTTTTCATCATTTATGACCATGGCGATGGCCTATAGCCCATGGTCTTGAACGGCATACAATAGCATGCCGTTTTGCATCATTTTTGAGGATTTGAAAAAAAGACGAAAATCACTCCGAGACCATGGGCTATAGCCCATCGTCTCGGAGTCATTTTCGTCTTTTTTTCAAATCCTTGTTTTTCATCATTTATGACCATGGCGATGGGCTATAGCCCATGGTCTCGAACGGCATGCTATAGTATTCCGTTTTGCATCATTTTTGAGGATTTGAACAAAAGACGAAAATCACTCCGAGACCATGGGCTATAGCCCATCGTCTCGGAGTCATTTTCGTCTTTTTTTTTCAAATCCTTGTTTTTCATCATTTATGACCATGGCGATGGGCTATAGCCCATGGTCTCGAACGGCATACTATAGCATGCCGTTTTGCATCATTTTTGAGGATTTGAAAAAAAGACGAAAATCACTCCGAGACCATGGGCTATAGCCCATCGTCTCGGAGTCATTTTCGACTTTTTTTCAAATCCTTGTTTTTCATCATTTATGACCATGGCGATGGCCTATAGCCCATGGTCTTGAACGGCATACTATAGCATGCCGTTTTGCATCATTTTTGAGGATTTGAAAAAAAGACGAAAATCACTCCGAGACCATGGGCTATAGCCCATCGTCTCGGAGTCATTTTCGTATTTTTTTCAAATCCTTGTTTTTCATCATTTATGACCATGGCGATGGGCTATAGCCCATGGTCTCGAACGGCATGCTATAGTATTCCGTTTTGCATCATTTTTGAGGATTTGAACAAAAGACGAAAATCACTCCGAGACCATGGGCTATAGCCCATCGTCTCGGAGTCATTTTCGTCTTTTTTTCAAATCCTTGTTTTTCATCATTTATGACCATGGCGATGGGCTATAGCCCATGGTCTCGAACGGAATACTATAGCATGCCGTTTTCCATCATTTTTGAGGATTTAAAAAAAAGACGAAAATCACTCCGAGTCGAGACCATGGGCTATAGCCCATCGTCTCGGAGTCATTTTCGACTTTTTTTTTCAAATCCTTGTTTTTCATCATTTATGACCATGGCGATGGGCTATAGCCCATGGTCTTGAACGGCATACTATAGCATGCCGTTTTGCATCATTTTTGAGGATTTGAAAAAAATACGAAAATCACTCCGAGTCGAGACCATGGGCTATAGCCCATCGTCTCGGAGTCATTTTCGTATTTTTTTGAAATCCTCGTTTTTCATCATTTATGACCATGGCGATGGGCTATAGCCCATGGTCTCGAACGGCATACTATAGCATGCCGTTTTGCATCATTTTTGAGGATTTGAAAAAAAGACGAAAATCACTCCGAGACCATGGGCTATAGCCCATCGTCTCGGAGTCATTTTCGTATTTTTTTCAAATCCTTGTTTTTCATCATTTATGACCATGGCGATGGGCTATAGCCCATGGTCTCGAACGGCATGCTATAGTATTCCGTTTTGCATCATTTTTGAGGATTTGAACAAAAGACGAAAATCACTCCGAGACCATGGGCTATAGCCCATCGTCTCGGAGTCATTTTCGTCTTTTTTTCAAATCCTTGTTTTTCATCATTTATGACCATGGCGATGGGCTATAGCCCATGGTCTCGAACGGAATACTATAGCATGCCGTTTTCCATCATTTTTGAGGATTTGAAAAAAAGACGAAAATCACTCCGAGTCGAGACCATGGGCTATAGCCCATCGTCTCGGAGTCATTTTCGACTTTTTTTTTCAAATCCTTGTTTTTCATAATTTATGACCATGGCGATGGGCTATAGCCCATGGTCTTGAACGGCATACTATAGCATGCCGTTTTGCATCATTTTTGAGGATTTGAAAAAAAGACGAAAATCACTCCGAGACCATGGGCTATAGCCCATCGTCTCGGAGTAATTTTCGTATTTTTTTCAAATCCTTGTTTTTCATCATTTATGACCATGGCGATGGGCTATAGCCCATGGTCTCGAACGGCATGCTATAGTATTCCGTTTTGCATCATTTTTGAGGATTTGAACAAAAGACGAAAATCACTCCGAGACCATGGGCTATAGCCCATCGTCTCGGAGTCATTTTCGTCTTTTTTTCAAATCCTTGTTTTTCATCATTTATGACCATGGCGATGGGCTATAGCCCATGGTCTCGAACGGAATACTATAGCATGCCGTTTTCCATCATTTTTGAGGATTTGAAAAAAAGACGAAAATCACTCCGAGTCGAGACCATGGGCTATAGCCCATCGTCTCGGAGTCATTTTCGACTTTTTTTTTCAAATCCTTGTTTTTCATCATTTATGACCATGGCGATGGGCTATAGCCCATGGTCTTGAACGGCATACTATAGCATGCCGTTTTGCATCATTTTTGAGGATTTGAAAAAAATACGAAAATCACTCCGAGTCGAGACCATGGGCTATAGCCCATCGTCTCGGAGTCATTTTCGTATTTTTTTGAAATCCTCGTTTTTCATCATTTATGACCATGGCGATGGGCTATAGCCCATGGTCTCGAACGGCATACTATAGCATGCCGTTTTGCATCATTTTTGAGGATTTGAAAAAAAGACGAAAATCACTCCAAGACCATGGGCTATAGCCCATCGTCTCGGAGTCATTTTCGTCTTTTTTTCAAATCCTCGTTTTTCATCATTTATGACCATGGCGATGGGCTATAGCCCATGGTCTCGAACGGCATACTATAGCATGCCGTTTTGCATCATTTTTGAGGATTTGAAAAAAATACGAAAATCACTCCGAGTCGAGACCATGGGCTATAGCCCATCGTCTCGGAGTCATTTTCGTATTTTTTTGAAATCCTCGTTTTTCATCATTTATGACCATGGCGATGGGCTATAGCCCATGGTCTCGAACGGCATACTATAGCATGCCGTTTTGCATCATTTTTGAGGATTTGAAAAAAAGACGAAAATCACTCCGAGACCATGGGCTATAGCCCATCGTCTCGGAGTAATTTTCGTATTTTTTTCAAATCCTTGTTTTTCATCATTTATGACCATGGCGATGGGCTATAGCCCATGGTCTCGAACGGCATGCTATAGTATTCCGTTTTGCATCATTTTTGAGGATTTGAACAAAAGACGAAAATCACTCCGAGACCATGGGCTATAGCCCATCGTCTCGGAGTCATTTTCGTCTTTTTTTCAAATCCTTGTTTTTCATCATTTATGACCATGGCGATGGGCTATAGCCCATGGTCTCGAACGGAATACTATAGCATGCCGTTTTCCATCATTTTTGAGGATTTGAAAAAAAGACGAAAATCACTCCGAGTCGAGACCATGGGCTATAGCCCATCGTCTCGGAGTCATTTTCGACTTTTTTTTTCAAATCCTTGTTTTTCATCATTTATGACCATGGCGATGGGCTATAGCCCATGGTCTTGAACGGCATACTATAGCATGCCGTTTTGCATCATTTTTGAGGATTTGAAAAAAATACGAAAATCACTCCGAGTCGAGACCATGGGCTATAGCCCATCGTCTCGGAGTCATTTTCGTATTTTTTTGAAATCCTCGTTTTTCATCATTTATGACCATGGCGATGGGCTATAGCCCATGGTCTCGAACGGCATACTATAGCATGCCGTTTTGCATCATTTTTGAGGATTTGAAAAAAAGACGAAAATCACTCCAAGACCATGGGCTATAGCCCATCGTCTCGGAGTCATTTTCGTCTTTTTTTCAAATCCTCGTTTTTCATCATTTATGACCATGGCGATGGGCTATAGCCCATGGTCTCGAACGGCATACTATAGCATGCCGTTTTGCATCATTTTTGAGGATTTGAAAAAAATACGAAAATCACTCCGAGTCGAGACCATGGGCTATAGCCCATCGTCTCGGAGTCATTTTCGTATTTTTTTGAAATCCTCGTTTTTCATCATTTATGACCATGGCGATGGGCTATAGCCCATGGTCTCGAACGGCATACTATAGCATGCCGTTTTGCATCATTTTTGAGGATTTGAAAAAAAGACGAAAATCACTCCAAGACCATGGGCTATAGCCCATCGTCTCGGAGTCATTTTCGTCTTTTTTTCAAATCCTCGTTTTTCATCATTTATGACCATGGCGATGGGCTATAGCCCATGGTCTCGAACGGCATACTATAGCATGCCGTTTTGCATCATTTTTGAGGATTTGAAAAAAATACGAAAATCACTCCGAGTCGAGACCATGGGCTATAGCCCATCGTCTCGGAGTCATTTTCGTATTTTTTTGAAATCCTCGTTTTTCATCATTTATGACCATGGCGATGGGCTATAGCCCATGGTCTCGAACGGCATACTATAGCATGCCGTTTTGCATCATTTTTGAGGATTTGAAAAAAAGACGAAAATCACTCCAAGACCATGGGCTATAGCCCATCGTCTCGGAGTCATTTTCGTCTTTTTTTCAAATCCTCGTTTTTCATCATTTATGACCATGGCGATGGGCTATAGCCCATGGTCTCGAACGGCATACTATAGCATGCCGTTTTGCATCATTTTTGAGGATTTGAAAAAAATACGAAAATCACTCCGAGTCGAGACCATGGGCTATAGCCCATCGTCTCGGAGTCATTTTCGTATTTTTTTGAAATCCTCGTTTTTCATCATTTATGACCATGGCGATGGGCTATAGCCCATGGTCTCGAACGGCATACTATAGCATGCCGTTTTGCATCATTTTTGAGGATTTGAAAAAAAGACGAAAATCACTCCAAGACCATGGGCTATAGCCCATCGTCTCGGAGTCATTTTCGTCTTTTTTTTTTAAATCCTCGTTTTTCATCATTTATGACCATGGCGATGGGCTATAGCCCATGGTCTCGAACGGCATACTATAGCATGCCGTTTTGCATCATTTTTGAGGATTTGAAAAAAAGACGAAAATCACTCCGAGACCATGGGCTATAGCCCATGGTCTCGGAGTCATTTTCTTCTTTTTTTCAAATCCTTGTTTTTCATCATTTATGACCATGGCGATGGGCTATAGCCCATGGTCTCGAACGGCATACTATAGCATGCCATTTTCCATCATTTTTGAGGATTTGAAAAAAGACGAAAATCACTCAGAGACCATGGGCTATAGCCCATCGTCTCGGAGTCATTTTCGACTTTTTTTCAAATCCTTGTTTTTCATCATTTATGACCATGGCGATGGCCTATAGCCCATGGTCTTGAACGGCATACTATAGCATGCCGTTTTGCATCATTTTTGAGGATTTGAAAAAAGACGAAAATCACTCCGAGACCATGGGCTATAGCCCATCGTCTCAGAGTCATTTTCGTCTTTTTTCAAATCCTTGTTTTTCATTATTTATGACCATGGCGATGGGCTATAGCCCATGGTCTCAAACGGCATGCTATAGTATTCCGTTTTGCATAATTTTTGAGGATTTGAACAAAAGACGAAAATCACTCCGAGACCATGGGCTATAGCCCATCGTCTCGGAGTCATTTTCGTCTTTTTTTCAAATCCTTGTTTTTCTTCATTTATGACCATGGCGATGGGCTATAGCCCATGGTCTCGAACGGCATACTATAGCATGCCGTTTTGCATCATTTTTGAGGATTTGAAAAAAAGACGAAAATCACTCCAAGACCATGGGCTATAGCCCATCGTCTCGGAGTCATTTTCGTCTTTTTTTTTTAAATCCTCGTTTTTCATCATTTATGACCATGGCGATGGGCTATAGCCCATGGTCTCGAACGGCATACTATAGCATGCCGTTTTGCATCATTTTTGAGGATTTGAAAAAAAGACGAAAATCACTCCGAGACCATGGGCTATAGCCCATGGTCTCGGAGTCATTTTCTTCTTTTTTTCAAATCCTTGTTTTTCATCATTTATGACCATGGCGATGGGCTATAGCCCATGGTCTCGAACGGCATACTATAGCATGCCATTTTCCATCATTTTTGAGGATTTGAAAAAAGACGAAAATCACTCAGAGACCATGGGCTATAGCCCATCGTCTCGGAGTCATTTTCGACTTTTTTTCAAATCCTTGTTTTTCATCATTTATGACCATGGCGATGGCCTATAGCCCATGGTCTTGAACGGCATACTATAGCATGCCGTTTTGCATCATTTTTGAGGATTTGAAAAAAGACGAAAATCACTCCGAGACCATGGGCTATAGCCCATCGTCTCAGAGTCATTTTCGTCTTTTTTTCAAATCCTTGTTTTTCATTATTTATGACCATGGCGATGGGCTATAGCCCATGGTCTCAAACGGCATGCTATAGTATTCCGTTTTGCATAATTTTTGAGGATTTGAACAAAAGACGAAAATCACTCCGAGACCATGGGCTATAGCCCATCGTCTCGGAGTCATTTTCGTCTTTTTTTCAAATCCTTGTTTTTCTTCATTTATGACCATGGCGATGGGCTATAGCCCATGGTCTCGAACGGCATACTATAGCATGCCGTTTTGCATCATTTTTGAGGATTTGAAAAAAAGACGAAAATCACTCCGAGACCATGGGCTATAGCCCATCGTCTCGGAGTCATTTTCGACTTTTTTTCAAATCCTTGTTTTTCATCATTTATGACCATGGCGATGGCCTATAGCCCATGGTCTTGAACGGCATACTATAGCATGCCGTTTTGCATCATTTTTGAGGATTTGAAAAAAATACGAAAATCACTCCGAGTCGAGACCATGGGCTATAGCCCATCGTCTCGGAGTCATTTTCGTATTTTTTTGAAATCCTCGTTTTTCATCATTTATGACCATGGCGATGGGCTATAGCCCATGGTCTCGAACGGCATACTATAGCATGCCGTTTTGCATAATTTTTGAGGATTTGAAAAAAAGACGAAAATCACTCCAAGACCATGGGCTATAGCCCATCGTCTCGGAGTCATTTTCGTCTTTTTTTCAAATCCTCGTTTTTCATCATTTATGACCATGGCGATGGGCTATAGCCCATGGTCTCGAACGGCATACTATAGCATGCCGTTTTGCATCATTTTTGAGGATTTGAAAAAAATACGAAAATCACTCCGAGTCGAGACCATGGGCTATAGCCCATCGTCTCGGAGTCATTTTCGTATTTTTTTGAAATCCTCGTTTTTCATCATTTATGACCATGGCGATGGGCTATAGCCCATGGTCTCGAACGGCATACTATAGCATGCCGTTTTGCATCATTTTTGAGGATTTGAAAAAAAGACGAAAATCACTCCGAGTCGAGACCATGGGCTATAGCCCATCGTCTCGGAGTCATTTTCGACTTTTTCTTTCAAATCCTTGTTTTTCATCATTTATGACCATGGCGATGGGCTATAGCCCATGGTCTTGAACGGCATACTATAGCATGCCGTTTTGCATCATTTTTGAGGATTTGAAAAAAATACGAAAATCACTCCGAGTCGAGACCATGGGCTATAGCCCATCGTCTCGGAGTCATTTTCGTATTTTTTTGAAATCCTCGTTTTTCATCATTTATGACCATGGCGATGGGCTATAGCCCATGGTCTCGAACGGCATACTATAGCATGCCGTTTTGCATCATTTTTGAGGATTTGAAAAAAAGACGAAAATCACTCCAAGACCATGGGCTATAGCCCATCGTCTCGGAGTCATTTTCGTCTTTTTTTCAAATCCTCGTTTTTCATCATTTATGACCATGGCGATGGGCTATAGCCCATGGTCTCGAACGGCATAATATAGCATGCCGTTTTGCATCATTTTTGAGGATTTGAAAAAAAGACGAAAATCACTCCGAGACCATGGGCTATAGCCCATCGTCTCGGAGTCATTTTCTTCTTTTTTTCAAATCCTTGTTTTTCATCATTTATGACCATGGCGATGGGCTATAGCCCATGGTCTCGAACGGCATACTATAGCATGCCATTTTCCATCATTTTTGAGGATTTGAAAAAAGACGAAAATCACTCAGAGACCATGGGCTATAGCCCATCGTCTCGGAGTCATTTTCGACTTTTTTTCAAATCCTTGTTTTTCATCATTTATGACCATGGCGATGGCCTATAGCCCATGGTCTTGAACGGCATACTATAGCATGCCGTTTTGCATCATTTTTGAGGATTTGAAAAAAGACGAAAATCACTCCGAGACCATGGGCTATAGCCCATCGTCTCAGAGTCATTTTCGTCTTTTTTTCAAATCCTTGTTTTTCATTATTTATGACCATGGCGATGGGCTATAGCCCATGGTCTCAAACGGCATGCTATAGTATTCCGTTTTGCATAATTTTTGAGGATTTGAACAAAAGACGAAAATCACTCCGAGACCATGGGCTATAGCCCATCGTCTCGGAGTCATTTTCGTCTTTTTTTCAAATCCTTGTTTTTCTTCATTTATGACCATGGCGATGGGCTATAGCCCATGGTCTCGAACGGCATACTATAGCATGCCGTTTTGCATCATTTTTGAGGATTTGAAAAAAAGACGAAAATCACTCCGAGACCATGGGCTATAGCCCATCGTCTCGGAGTCATTTTCGACTTTTTTTCAAATCCTTGTTTTTCATCATTTATGACCATGGCGATGGCCTATAGCCCATGGTCTTGAACGGCATACTATAGCATGCCGTTTTGCATCATTTTTGAGGATTTGAAAAAAATACGAAAATCACTCCGAGTCGAGACCATGGGCTATAGCCCATCGTCTCGGAGTCATTTTCGTATTTTTTTGAAATCCTCGTTTTTCATCATTTATGACCATGGCGATGGGCTATAGCCCATGGTCTCGAACGGCATACTATAGCATCCCGTTTTGCATCATTTTTGAGGATTTGAAAAAAAGACGAAAATCACTCCGAGTCGAGACCATGGGCTATAGCCCATCGTCTCGGAGTCATTTTCGACTTTTTCTTTCAAATCCTTGTTTTTCATCATTTATGACCATGGCGATGGGCTATAGCCCATGGTCTTGAACGGCATACTATAGCATGCCGTTTTGCATCATTTTTGAGGATTTGAAAAAAATACGAAAATCACTCCGAGTCGAGACCATGGGCTATAGCCCATCGTCTCGGAGTCATTTTCGTATTTTTTTGAAATCCTCGTTTTTCATCATTTATGACCATGGCGATGGGCTATAGCCCATGGTCTCGAACGGCATACTATAGCATGCCGTTTTGCATCATTTTTGAGGATTTGAAAAAAAGACGAAAATCACTCCAAGACCATGGGCTATAGCCCATCGTCTCGGAGTCATTTTCTTCTTTTTTTCAAATCCTTGTTTTTCATCATTTATGACCATGGCGATGGGCTATAGCCCATGGTCTCGAACGGCATACTATAGCATGCCATTTTCCATCATTTTTGAGGATTTGAAAAAAGACGAAAATCACTCAGAGACCATGGGCTATAGCCCATCGTCTCGGAGTCATTTTCGACTTTTTTTCAAATCCTTGTTTTTCATCATTTATGACCATGGCGATGGCCTATAGCCCATGGTCTTGAACGGCATACTATAGCATGCCGTTTTGCATCATTTTTGAGGATTTGAAAAAAATACGAAAATCACTCCGAGTCGAGACCATGGGCTATAGCCCATCGTCTCGGAGTCATTTTCGTATTTTTTTGAAATCCTCGTTTTTCATCATTTATGACCATGGCGATGGGCTATAGCCCATGGTCTCGAACGGCATACTATAGCATGCCGTTTTGCATCATTTTTGAGGATTTGAAAAAAAGACGAAAATCACTCCAAGACCATGGGCTATAGCCCATCGTCTCGGAGTCATTTTCGTCTTTTTTTCAAATCCTCGTTTTTCATCATTTATGACCATGGCGATGGGCTATAGCCCATGGTCTCGAACGGCATACTATAGCATGCCGTTTTGCATCATTTTTGAGGATTTGAAAAAAATACGAAAATCACTCCGAGTCGAGACCATGGGCTATAGCCCATCGTCTCGGAGTCATTTTCGTATTTTTTTGAAATCCTCGTTTTTCATCATTTATGACCATGGCGATGGGCTATAGCCCATGGTCTCGAACGGCATACTATAGCATGCCGTTTTGCATCATTTTTGAGGATTTGAAAAAAAGACGAAAATCACTCCAAGACCATGGGCTATAGCCCATCGTCTCGGAGTCATTTTCGTCTTTTTTTCAAATCCTCGTTTTTCATCATTTATGACCATGGCGATGGGCTATAGCCCATGGTCTCGAACGGCATACTATAGCATGCCGTTTTGCATCATTTTTGAGGATTTGAAAAAAAGACGAAAATCACTCCGAGTCGAGACCATGGGCTATAGCCCATCGTCTCGGAGTCATTTTCGACTTTTTTTTTCAAATCCTTGTTTTTCATCATTTATGACCATGGCGATGGGCTATAGCCCATGGTCTTGAACGGCATACTATAGCATGCCGTTTTGCATCATTTTTGAGGATTTGAAAAAAAGACGAAAATCACTCCAAGACCATGGGCTATAGCCCATCGTCTCGGAGTCATTTTCGTCTTTTTTTCAAATCCTCGTTTTTCATCATTTATGACCATGGCGATGGGCTATAGCCCATGGTCTCGAACGGCATACTATAGCATGCCGTTTTGCATCATTTTTGAGGATTTGAAAAAAATACGAAAATCACTCCGAGACCATGGGCTATAGCCCATCGTCTCGGAGTCATTTTCGTCTTTTTTTCAAATCCTCGTTTTTCATCATTTATGACCATGGCGATGGGCTATAGCCCATGGTCTCGAACGGCATACTATAGCATGCCGTTTTGCATCATTTTTGAGGATTTGAAAAAAGGACGAAAATCACCCCGAGACCATGGGCTATAGCCCATCGTCTCGGAGTCATTTTCGTCTTTTTTTCAAATCCTTGTTTTTCATCATTTATGACCATGGTGATGGGCTATAGCCCATGGTCTCGAACGGCATACTATAGCATGCCGTTTTCCATCATTTTTGAGGATTTGAAAAAAAGACGAAAATCACTCCAAGTCGAGACCATGGGCTATAGCCCATCGTCTCGGAGTCATTTTCGTCTTTTTTTTTCAAATCCTTGTTTTTCATCATTTATGACCATGGCGATGGGCTATAGCCCATGGTCTCGAACGGCATACTATAGCATGCCGTTTTGCATCATTTTTGAGGATTTGAAAAAAAGACGAAAATCACTCCGAGACCATGGGCTATAGCCCATCGTCTCGGAGTCATTTTCGTCTTTTTTTCAAATCCTCGTTTTTCATCATTTATGACCATGGCGATGGGCTATAGCCCATGGTCTCGAACGGCATACTATAGCATGCCGTTTTGCATCATTTTTGAGGATTTGAAAAAAGGACGAAAATCACCCCGAGACCATGGGCTATAGCCCATCGTCTCGGAGTCATTTTCGTCTTTTTTTCAAATCCTTGTTTTTCATCATTTATGACCATGGTGATGGGCTATAGCCCATGGTCTCGAACGGCATACTATAGCATGCCGTTTTCCATCATTTTTGAGGATTTGAAAAAAAGACGAAAATCACTCCAAGTCGAGACCATGGGCTATAGCCCATCGTCTCGGAGTCATTTTCGTCTTTTTTTTTCAAATCCTTGTTTTTCATCATTTATGACCATGGCGATGGGCTATAGCCCATGGTCTCGAACGGCATACTATAGCATGCCGTTTTGCATCATTTTTGAGGATTTGAAAAAAAGACGAAAATCACTCCGAGACCATGGGCTATAGCCCATCGTCTCGGAGTCATTTTCGTCTTTTTTTCAAATCCTTGTTTTTCATCATTTATGACCATGGCGATGGGCTATAGCCCATGGTCTCGAACGGCATACTATAGCATGCCGTTTTGCATCATTTTTGAGGATTTGAAAAAAAGACGAAAATCACCCCGAGATCATGGGCTATAGCCCATCGTCTCGGAGTCATTTTCGTCTTTTTTTCAAATCCTTGTTTTTCATCATTTATGACCATGGTGATGGGCTATAGCCCATGGTCTCGAACGGCATACTATAGCATGCCGTTTTCCATCATTTTTGAGGATTTGAAAAAAAGACGAAAATCACTCCAAGTCGAGACCATGGGCTATAGCCCATCGTCTCGGAGTCATTTTCGTCTTTTTTTTTCAAATCCTTGTTTTTCATCATTTATGACCATGGCGATGGGCTATAGCCCATGGTCTCGAACGGCATACTATAGCATGCCGTTTTGCATCATTTTTGAGGATTTGAAAAAAAGACGAAAATCACTCCGAGACCATGGGCTATAGCCCATCGTCTCGGAGTCATTTTCGTCTTTTTTTCAAATCCTTGTTTTTCATCATTTATGACCATGGTGATGGGCTATAGCCCATGGTCTCGAACGGCATACTATAGCATGCCGTTTTCCATCATTTTTGAGGATTTGAAAAAAAGACGAAAATCACTCCAAGTCGAGACCATGGGCTATAGCCCATCGTCTCGGAGTCATTTTCGTCTTTTTTTTTCAAATCCTTGTTTTTCATCATTTATGACCATGGCGATGGGCTATAGCCCATGGTCTCGAACGGCATACTATAGCATGCCGTTTTGCATCATTTTTGAGGATTTGAAAAAAAGACGAAAATCACTCCGAGACCATGGGCTATAGCCCATCGTCTCGGAGTCATTTTCGTCTTTTTTTCAAATCCTTGTTTTTCATCATTTATGACCATGGCGATGGGCTATAGCCCATGGTCTCGAACGGCATACTATAGCATGCCATTTTCCATCATTTTTGAGGATTTGAAAAAAGACGAAAATCACTCAGAGACCATGGGCTATAGCCCATCGTCTCGGAGTAATTTTTGACTTTTTTTCAAATCCTTGTTTTTCATCATTTATGACCATGGCGATGGCCTATAGCCCATGGTCTTGAACGGCATACTATAGCATGCCGTTTTGCATCATTTTTGAGGATTTGAAAAAAGACGAAAATCACTCCGAGACCATGGGCTATAGCCCATCGTCTCAGAGTCATTTTCGTCTTTTTTTCAAATCCTTGTTTTTCATTATTTATGACCATGGCGATGGGCTATAGCCCATGGTCTCGAACGGCATGCTATAGTATTCCGTTTTGCATCATTTTTGAGGATTTGAACAAAAGACGAAAATCACTCCGAGACCATGGGCTATAGCCCATCGTCTCGGAGTCATTTTCGTCTTTTTTTCAAATCCTTGTTTTTCTTCATTTATGACCATGGCGATGGGCTATAGCCCATGGTCTCGAACGGCATACTATAGCATGCCGTTTTCCATCATTTTTGAGGATTTGAAAAAAAGACGAAAATCACTCCGAGTCGAGACCATGGGCTATAGCCCATCGTCTCGGAGTCATTTTCGTCTTTTTTTTTTCAAATCCTTGTTTTTCATCATTTATGACCATGGCGATGGGCTATAGCCCATGGTCTCGAACGGCATACTATAGCATGCCGTTTTGCATCATTTTTGAGGATTTGAAAAAAAGACGAAAATCACTCCGAGACCATGGGCTATAGCCCATCGTCTCGGAGTCATTTTCGTCTTTTTTTCAAATCCTTGTTTTTCATAATTTATGACCATGGCGATAGGCTATAGCCCATGGTCTCGAACGGCATACTATAGCATGCCGTTTTCCATCATTTTTGAGGATTTGAAAAAAAGACGAAAATCACTCCGAGACCATGGGCTATAGCCCATCGTCTCGGAGTCATTTTCGTCTTTTTTTCAAATCCTTGTTTTTCATAATTTATGACCATGGCGATAGGCTATAGCCCATGGTCTTGAACAGCATACTATAGCATGCCGTTTTCCATCATTTTTGAGGATTTGAAAAAAAGACGAAAATCACTCCGAGACCATGGGCTATAGCCCATCGTCTCGGAGTCATTTTCGACTTTTTTTCAAATCCTTGTTTTTCATCATTTATGACCATGGCGATGGGCTATAGCCCATGGTCTTGAACAGCATACTATAGCATGCCGTTTTGCATCATTTTTGAGGATTTGAAAAAAAGGACGAAAATCACTCCGAGACCATGGGCTATAGCCCATCGTCTCGGAGTCATTTTCGTCTTTTTTTCAAATCCTCGTTTTTCATCATTTATGACCATGGCGATGGGCTATAGCCCATGGTCTCGAACGGCATGCTATAGTATTCCGTTTTGCATCATTTTTGAGGATTTGAAAAAAAGACGAAAATCACTCCGAGACCATGGGCTATAGCCCATCGTCTCGGAGTCATTTTCGTCTTTTTTTCAAATCCTTGTTTTTCATCATTTATGACCATGGTGATGGGCTATAGCCCATGGTCTCGAACGGCATACTATAGCATGCCGTTTTCCATCATTTTTGAGGATTTGAAAAAAAGACGAAAATCACTCCGAGTCGAGACCATGGGCTATAGCCCATCGTCTCGGAGTCATTTTCGTCTTTTTTTTTCAAATCCTTGTTTTTCATCATTTATGACCATGGCGATGGGCTATAGCCCATGGTCTCGAACGGCATACTATAGCATGCCGTTTTGCATCATTTTTGAGGATTTAAAAAAAAGGACGAAAATCACTCCGAGACCATGGGCTATAGCCCATCGTCTCGGAGTCATTTTCGTCTTTTTTTCAAATCCTTGTTTTTCATCATTTATGACAATGGCGATGGGCTATAGCCCATGGTCTCGAACGGCATGCTATAGTATTCCGTTTTGCATCATTTTTGAGGATTTGAAAAAAAGACGAAAATCACTCCGAGACCATGGGCTATAGCCCATCGTCTCGGAGTCATTTTCGTCTTTTTTTCAAATCCTCGTTTTTCATCATTTATGACCATGGCGATGGGCTATAGCCCATGGTCTCGAACGGCATACTATAGCATGCCGTTTTGCATCATTTTTGAGGATTTGAAAAAAAGACGAAAATCACTCCAAGACCATGGGCTATAGCCCATCGTCTCGGAGTCATTTTCGTCTTTTTTTCAAATCCTCGTTTTTCATCATTTATGACCATGGCGATGGGCTATAGCCCATGGTCTCGAACGGCATACTATAGCATGCCGTTTTGCATCATTTTTGAGGATTTGAACAAAAGACGAAAATCACTCCGAGACCATGGGCTACAGCCCATCGTCTCGGAGTCATTTTCGTATTTTTTTCAAATCCTTGTTTTTCATCATTTATGACCATGGCGATGGGCTATAGCCCATGGTCTCGAACGGCATACTATAGCATGCCATTTTCCATCATTTTTGAGGATTTGAAAGAAAGACGAAAATCACTCCGAGACCATGGGCTATAGCCCATCGTCTCGGAGTCATTTTCGTCTTTTTTTCAAATCCTTGTTTTTCATCATTTATGACCATGGTGATGGGCTATAGCCCATGGTCTCGAACGGCATACTATAGCATGCCGTTTTCCATCATTTTTGAGGATTTGAAAAAAAGACGAAAATCACTCCGAGTCGAGACCATGGGCTATAGCCCATCGTCTCGGAGTCATTTTCGTCTTTTTTTTTCAAATCCTTGTTTTTCATCATTTATGACCATGGCGATGGGCTATAGCCCATGGTCTCGAACGGCATACTATAGCATGCCGTTTTCCATCATTTTTGAGGATTTGAAAAAAAGACGAAAATCACTCCGAGACCATGGGCTATAGCCCATCGTCTCGGAGTCATTTTCGACTTTTTTTCAAATCCTTGTTTTTCATCATTTATGACCATGGCGATGGGCTATAGCCCATGGTCTTGAACGGCATACTATAGCATGCCGTTTTGCATCATTTTTGAGGATTTAAAAAAAAGGACGAAAATCACTCCGAGACCATGGGCTATAGCCCATCGTCTCGGAGTCATTTTCGTCTTTTTTTCAAATCCTTGTTTTTCATCATTTATGACCATGGCGATGGGCTATAGCCCATGGTCTCGAACGGCATGCTATAGTATTCCGTTTTGCATCATTTTTGAGGATTTGAAAAAAAGACGAAAATCACTCCGAGACCATGGGCTATAGCCCATCGTCTCGGAGTCATTTTCGTCTTTTTTTCAAATCCTCGTTTTTCATCATTTATGACCATGGCGATGGGCTATAGCCCATGGTCTCGAACGGCATACTATAGCATGCCGTTTTGCATCATTTTTGAGGATTTGAAAAAAAGACGAAAATCACTCCAAGACCATGGGCTATAGCCCATCGTCTCGGAGTCATTTTCGTCTTTTTTTCAAATCCTCGTTTTTCATCATTTATGACCATGGCGATGGGCTATAGCCCATGGTCTCGAACGGCATACTATAGCATGCCGTTTTGCATCATTTTTGAGGATTTGAACAAAAGACGAAAATCACTCCGAGACCATGGGCTACAGCCCATCGTCTCGGAGTCATTTTCGTCTTTTTTTCAAATCCTTGTTTTTCATCATTTATGACCATGGCGATGGGCTATAGCCCATGGTCTCGAACGGCATACTATAGCATGCCATTTTCCATCATTTTTGAGGATTTGAAAGAAAGACGAAAATCACTCCGAGACCATGGGCTATAGCCCATCGTCTCGGAGTCATTTTCGACTTTTTTTCAAATCCTTGTTTTTCATCATTTATGACCATGGCGATGGCCTATAGCCCATGGTCTTGAACGGCATACTATAGCATGCCGTTTTGCATCATTTTTGAGGATTTGAAAAAAAGACGAAAATCACTCCGAGACCATGGGCTATAGCCCATCGTCTCGGAGTCATTTTCGTCTTTTTTTCAAATCCTTGTTTTTCATCATTTATGACCATGGCGATGGGCTATAGCCCATGGTCTCGAACGGCATGCTATAGTATTCCGTTTTGCATCATTTTTGAGGATTTGAACAAAAGACGAAAATCACTCCGACACCATGGGCTATAGCCCATCGTCTCGGAGTCATTTTCGTCTTTTTTTCAAATCCTTGTTTTTCATCATTTATGACCATGGCGATGGGCTATAGCCCATGGTCTCGAACGGCATGCTATAGTATTCCGTTTTGCATCATTTTTGAGGATTTGAACAAAAGACGAAAATCACTCCGAGACCATGGGCTATAGCCCATCGTCTCGGAGTCATTTTCGTCTTTTTTTCAAATCCTTGTTTTTCATCATTTATGACCATGGCGATGGGCTATAGCCCATGGTCTCGAACGGCATACTATAGCATGCCGTTTTCCATCATTTTTGAGGATTTGAAAAAAAGACGAAAATCACTCCGAGTCGAGACCATGGGCTATAGCCCATCGTCTCGGAGTCATTTTCGTCTTTTTTTTTCAAATCCTTGTTTTTCATCATTTATGACCATGGCGATGGGCTATAGCCCATGGTCTTGAACGGCATACTATAGCATGCCGTTTTGCATCATTTTTGAGGATTTGAACAAAAGACGAAAATCACTCCGAGACCATGGGCTATAGCCCATCGTCTCGGAGTCATTTTCGTCTTTTTTTCAAATCCTCGTTTTTCATCATTTATGACCATGGCGATGGGCTATAGCCCATGGTCTCGAACGGCATACTATAGCATGCCGTTTTGCATCATTTTTGAGGATTTGAAAAAAAGACGAAAATCACCCCGAGACCATGGGCTATAGCCCATCGTCTCGGAGTCATTTTCGTCTTTTTTTTTCAAATCCTTGTTTTTCATCATTTATGACCATGGCGATGGGCTATAGCCCATGGTCTCGAACGGCATGCTATAGTATTCCGTTTTGCATCATTTTTGAGGATTTGAACAAAAGACGAAAATCACTCCGACACCATGGGCTATAGCCCATCGTCTCGGAGTCATTTTCGTCTTTTTTTTTTCAAATCCTTGTTTTTCATCATTTATGACCATGGCGATGGGCTATAGCCCATGGTCTTGAACGGCATACTATAGCATGCCGTTTTGCATCATTTTTGAGGATTTGAAAAAAAGACGAAAATCACTCCGAGTCGAGACCATGGGCTATAGCCCATCGTCTCGGAGTCATTTTTGTCTTTTTTTCAAATCCTCGTTTTTCATCATTTATGACCATGGCGATGGGCTATAGCCCATGGTCTCGAACGGGATACTATAGCATGCCGTTTTCCATCATTTTTGAGGATTTGAAAAAAAGAGGAAAATCACTCCGAGTCGAGACCATGGGCTATAGCCCATCGTCTCGGAGTAATTTTCGTCTTTTTTTTTTCAAATCCTTGTTTTTCATCATTTATGACCATGGCGATGGGCTATAGCCCATGGTCTCGAACGGCATACTATAGCATGCCGTTTTGCATCATTTTTGAGGATTTGAAAAAAAGACGAAAATCACTCCGAGACCATGGGCTATAGCCCATCGTCTCGGAGTCATTTTCGTCTTTTTTTCAAATCCTTGTTTTTCATAATTTATGACCATGGCGATGGGCTATAGCCCATGGTCTCGTACGGCATACTATAGCATGCCGTTTTCCATCATTTTTGAGGATTTGAAGAAAAGACGAAAATCACTCCGAGACCATGGGCTATAGCCCATCGTCTCGGAGTCATTTTCGACTTTTTTTCAAATCCTTGTTTTTCATCATTTATGACCATGGCGATGGCCTATAGCCCATGGTCTTGAACGGCATACAATAGCATGCCGTTTTGCATCATTTTTGAGGATTTGAAAAAAAGACGAAAATCACTCCGAGACCATGGGCTATAGCCCATCGTCTCGGAGTCATTTTCGTCTTTTTTTCAAATCCTCGTTTTTCATCATTTATGACCATGGCGATGGGCTATAGCCCATGGTCTCGAACGGCATACTATAGCATGCCGTTTTGCATCATTTTTGAGGATTTGAAAAAAAGACGAAAATCACTCCAAGACCATGGGCTATAGCCTATCGTCTCGGAGTCATTTTCGTCTTTTTTTCAAATCCTCGTTTTTCATCATTTATGACCATGGCGATGGGCTATAGCCCATGGTCTCGAACGGCATACTATAGCATGCCGTTTTGCATCATTTTTGAGGATTTGAAAAAAAGACGAAAATCACCCCGAGACCATGGGCTATAGCCCATCGTCTCGGAGTCATTTTCGTCTTTTTTTTTCAAATCCTTGTTTTTCATCATTTATGACCATGGCGATGGGCTATAGCCCATGGTCTCGAACGGCATACTATAGCATGCCGTTTTGCATCATTTTTGAGGATTTGAAAAAAAGACGAAAATCACTCCGAGACCATGGGCTATAGCCCATCGTCTCGGAGTCATTTTCGTCTTTTTTTCAAATCCTTGTTTTTCATCATTTATGACCATGGCGATGGGCTATAGCCCATGGTCTCGAACGGCATGCTATAGTATTCCGTTTTGCATCATTTTTGAGGATTTGAACAAAAGACGAAAATCACTCCGACACCATGGGCTATAGCCCATCGTCTCGGAGTCATTTTCGTCTTTTTTTTTTCAAATCCTTGTTTTTCATCATTTATGACCATGGCGATGGGCTATAGCCCATGGTCTTGAACGGCATACTATAGCATGCCGTTTTGCATCATTTTTGAGGATTTGAAAAAAAGACGAAAATCACTCCGAGTCGAGACCATGGGCTATAGCCCATCGTCTCGGAGTCATTTTTGTCTTTTTTTCAAATCCTCGTTTTTCATCATTTATGACCATGGCGATGGGCTATAGCCCATGGTCTCGAACGGGATACTATAGCATGCCGTTTTCCATCATTTTTGAGGATTTGAAAAAAAGAGGAAAATCACTCCGAGTCGAGACCATGGGCTATAGCCCATCGTCTCGGAGTAATTTTCGTCTTTTTTTTTTCAAATCCTTGTTTTTCATCATTTATGACCATGGCGATGGGCTATAGCCCATGGTCTCGAACGGCATACTATAGCATGCCGTTTTGCATCATTTTTGAGGATTTGAAAAAAAGACGAAAATCACTCCGAGACCATGGGCTATAGCCCATCGTCTCGGAGTCATTTTCGTCTTTTTTTCAAATCCTTGTTTTTCATAATTTATGACCATGGCGATGGGCTATAGCCCATGGTCTCGTACGGCATACTATAGCATGCCGTTTTCCATCATTTTTGAGGATTTGAAGAAAAGACGAAAATCACTCCGAGACCATGGGCTATAGCCCATCGTCTCGGAGTCATTTTCGACTTTTTTTCAAATCCTTGTTTTTCATCATTTATGACCATGGCGATGGCCTATAGCCCATGGTCTTGAACGGCATACAATAGCATGCCGTTTTGCATCATTTTTGAGGATTTGAAAAAAAGACGAAAATCACTCCGAGACCATGGGCTATAGCCCATCGTCTCGGAGTCATTTTCGTCTTTTTTTCAAATCCTTGTTTTTCATCATTTATGACCATGGCGATGGGCTATAGCCCATGGTCTCGAACGGCATGCTATAGTATTCCGTTTTGCATCATTTTTGAGGATTTGAACAAAAGACGAAAATCACTCCGAGACCATGGGCTATAGCCCATCGTCTCGGAGTCATTTTCGTCTTTTTTTTTCAAATCCTTGTTTTTCATCATTTATGACCATGGCGATGGGCTATAGCCCATGGTCTCGAACGGCATACTATAGCATGCCGTTTTGCATCATTTTTGAGGATTTGAAAAAAAGACGAAAATCACTCCGAGACCATGGGCTATAGCCCATCGTCTCGGAGTCATTTTCGACTTTTTTTCAAATCCTTGTTTTTCATCATTTATGACCATGGCGATGGCCTATAGCCCATGGTCTTGAACGGCATACTATAGCATGCCGTTTTGCATCATTTTTGAGGATTTGAAAAAAAGACGAAAATCACTCCGAGACCATGGGCTATAGCCCATCGTCTCGGAGTCATTTTCGTATTTTTTTCAAATCCTTGTTTTTCATCATTTATGACCATGGCGATGGGCTATAGCCCATGGTCTCGAACGGCATACTATAGCATGCCGTTTTCCATCATTTTTGAGGATTTGAAAAAAAGACGAAAATCACTCCGAGTCGAGACCATGGGCTATAGCCCATCGTCTCGGAGTCATTTTCGACTTTTTTTTTCAAATCCTTGTTTTTCATCATTTATGACCATGGCGATGGGCTATAGCCCATGGTCTTGAACGGCATACTATAGCATGCCGTTTTGCATCATTTTTGAGGATTTGAAAAAAAGACGAAAATCACTCCAAGACCATGGGCTATAGCCCATCGTCTCGGAGTCATTTTCGTCTTTTTTTCAAATCCTTGTTTTTCATCATTTATGACCATGGCGATGGGCTATAGCCCATGGTCTCGAACGGCATGCTATAGTATTCCGTTTTGCATCATTTTTGAGGATTTGAACAAAAGACGAAAATCACTCCGAGACCATGGGCTATATCCCATCGTCTCGGAGTCATTTTCGTCTTTTTTTCAAATCCTTGTTTTTCATCATTTATGACCATGGCGATGGGCTATAGCCCATGGTCTCGAACGGCATGCTATAGTATTCCGTTTTGCATCATTTTTGAGGATTTGAACAAAAGACGAAAATCACTCCGAGACCATGGGCTATAGCCCATCGTCTCGGAGTCATTTTCGTCTTTTTTTCAAATCCTTGTTTTTCATCATTTATGACCATGGCGATGGGCTATAGCCCATGGTCTCGAACGGCATACTATAGCATGCCGTTTTCCATCATTTTTGAGGATTTGAAAAAAAGACGAAAATCACTCCGAGTCGAGACCATGGGCTATAGCCCATCGTCTCGGAGTCATTTTCGTCTTTTTTTTTTCAAATCCTTGTTTTTCATCATTTATGACCATGGCGATGGGCTATAGCCCATGGTCTTGAACGGCATACTATAGCATGCCGTTTTGCATCATTTTTGAGGATTTGAAAAAAAGACGAAAATCACTCCGAGACCATGGGCTATAGCCCATCGTCTCGGAGTCATTTTCGTATTTTTTTCAAATCCTTGTTTTTCATCATTTATGACCATGGCGATGGGCTATAGCCCATGGTCTCGAACGGCATGCTATAGTATTCCGTTTTGCATCATTTTTGAGGATTTGAACAAAAGACGAAAATCACTCCGAGACCATGGGCTATAGCCCATCGTCTCGGAGTAATTTTCGTCTTTTTTTCAAATCCTCGTTTTTCATCATTTATGACCATGGCGATGGGCTATAGCCCATGGTCTCGAACGGCATACTATAGCATGCCGTTTTGCATCATTTTTGAGGATTTGAAAAAAAGACGAAAATCACTCCAAGACCATGGGCTATAGCCTATCGTCTCGGAGTCATTTTCGTCTTTTTTTCAAATCCTCGTTTTTCATCATTTATGACCATGGCGATGGGCTATAGCCCATGGTCTCGAACGGCATACTATAGCATGCCGTTTTGCATCATTTTTGAGGATTTGAAAAAAAGACGAAAATCACCCCGAGACCATGGGCTATAGCCCATCGTCTCGGAGTCATTTTCGTCTTTTTTTTTCAAATCCTTGTTTTTCATCATTTATGACCATGGCGATGGGCTATAGCCCATGGTCTCGAACGGCATACTATAGCATGCCGTTTTGCATCATTTTTGAGGATTTGAAAAAAAGACGAAAATCACTCCGAGACCATGGGCTATAGCCCATCGTCTCGGAGTCATTTTCGTCTTTTTTTCAAATCCTTGTTTTTCATCATTTATGACCATGGCGATGGGCTATAGCCCATGGTCTCGAACGGCATGCTATAGTATTCCGTTTTGCATCATTTTTGAGGATTTGAACAAAAGACGAAAATCACTCCGACACCATGGGCTATAGCCCATCGTCTCGGAGTCATTTTCGTCTTTTTTTTTTCAAATCCTTGTTTTTCATCATTTATGACCATGGCGATGGGCTATAGCCCATGGTCTTGAACGGCATACTATAGCATGCCGTTTTGCATCATTTTTGAGGATTTGAAAAAAAGACGAAAATCACTCCGAGTCGAGACCATGGGCTATAGCCCATCGTCTCGGAGTCATTTTTGTCTTTTTTTCAAATCCTCGTTTTTCATCATTTATGACCATGGCGATGGGCTATAGCCCATGGTCTCGAACGGCATACTATAGCATGCCGTTTTGCATCATTTTTGAGGATTTGAAAAAAAGACGAAAATCACTCCGAGACCATGGGCTATAGCCCATCGTCTCGGAGTCATTTTCGTCTTTTTTTCAAATCCTTGTTTTTCATAATTTATGACCATGGCGATGGGCTATAGCCCATGGTCTCGAACGGCATACTATAGCATGCCGTTTTCCATCATTTTTGAGGATTTGAAGAAAAGACGAAAATCACTCCGAGACCATGGGCTATAGCCCATCGTCTCGGAGTCATTTTCGACTTTTTTTCAAATCCTTGTTTTTCATCATTTATGACCATGGCGATGGCCTATAGCCCATGGTCTTGAACGGCATACAATAGCATGCCGTTTTGCATCATTTTTGAGGATTTGAAAAAAAGACGAAAATCACTCCGAGACCATGGGCTATAGCCCATCGTCTCGGAGTCATTTTCGTCTTTTTTTCAAATCCTTGTTTTTCATCATTTATGACCATGGCGATGGGCTATAGCCCATGGTCTCGAACGGCATGCTATAGTATTCCGTTTTGCATCATTTTTGAGGATTTGAACAAAAGACGAAAATCACTCCGAGACCATGGGCTATAGCCCATCGTCTCGGAGTCATTTTCGTCTTTTTTTTTCAAATCCTTGTTTTTCATCATTTATGACCATGGCGATGGGCTATAGCCCATGGTCTCGAACGGCATACTATAGCATGCCGTTTTGCATCATTTTTGAGGATTTGAAAAAAAGACGAAAATCACTCCGAGACCATGGGCTATAGCCCATCGTCTCGGAGTCATTTTCGACTTTTTTTCAAATCCTTGTTTTTCATCATTTATGACCATGGCGATGGCCTATAGCCCATGGTCTTTAACGGCATACTATAGCATGCCGTTTTGCATCATTTTTGAGGATTTGAAAAAAAGACGAAAATCACTCCGAGACCATGGGCTATAGCCCATCGTCTCGGAGTCATTTTCGTATTTTTTTCAAATCCTTGTTTTTCATCATTTATGACCATGGCGATGGGCTATAGCCCATGGTCTCGAACGGCATACTATAGCATGCCGTTTTCCATCATTTTTGAGGATTTGAAAAAAAGACGAAAATCACTCCGAGTCGAGACCATGGGCTATAGCCCATCGTCTCGGAGTCATTTTCGACTTTTTTTTTCAAATCCTTGTTTTTCATCATTTATGACCATGGCGATGGGCTATAGCCCATGGTCTTGAACGGCATACTATAGCATGCCGTTTTGCATCATTTTTGAGGATTTGAAAAAAATACAAAAATCACTCCGAGACCATGGGCTATAGCCCATCGTCTCGGAGTCATTTTCGTCTTTTTTTCAAATCCTTGCTTTTCATCATTTATGACCATGGCGATGGGCTATAGCCCATGGTCTCGAACGGCATACTATAGCATGCCGTTTTCCATCATTTTTGAGGATTTGAAAAAAAGACGAAAATCACTCCGAGTCGAGACCATGGGCTATAGCCCATCGTCTCGGAGTCATTTTCGTCTTTTTTTCAAATCCTCGTTTTTCATCATTTATGACCATGGCGATGGGCTATAGCCCATGGTCTCGAACGGCATACTATAGCATGCCGTTTTGCATCATTTTTGAGGATTTGAAAAAAAGACGAAAATCACTCCAAGACCATGGGCTATAGCCCATCGTCTCGGAGTCATTTTCGTCTTTTTTTCAAATCCTCGTTTTTCATCATTTATGACCATGGCGATGGGCTATAGCCCATGGTCTCGAACGGCATACTATAGCATGCCGTTTTGCATCATTTTTGAGGATTTGAAAAAAAGACGAAAATCACTCCGAGATGATGGGCTATAGCCCATCGTCTCGGAGTCATTTTCGTCTTTTTTTTCAAATCCTTGTTTTTCATCATGTATGACCATGGCGATGGGCTATAGCCCATGGTCTCGAACGGCATACTATAGCATGCCATTTTCCATCATTTTTGAGGATTTGAAAAAAGACGAAAATCACTCCGAGACCATGGGCTATAGCCCATCGTCTCGGAGTCATTTTCGACTTTTTTTCAAATCCTTGTTTTTCATCATTTATGACCATGGCGATGGCCTATAGCCCATGGTCTTGAACGGCATACTATAGCATGCCGTTTTGCATCATTTTTGAGGATTTGAAAAAAAGACGAAAATGACTCCGAGACCATGGGCTATAGCCCATCGTCTCGGAGTCATTTTCGTCTTTTTTTCAAATCCTTGTTTTTCATCATTTATGACCATGGCGATGGGCTATAGCCCATGGTCTCGAACGGCATGCTATAGTATTCCGTTTTGCATCATTTTTGAGGATTTGAACAAAAGACGAAAATCACTCCGAGACCATGGGCTATAGCCCATCGTCTCGGAGTCATTTTCGTCTTTTTTTCAAATCCTTGTTTTTCATCATTTATGACCATGGCGATGGGCTATAGCCCATGGTCTCGAACGGCATACTATAGCATGCCGTTTTCCATCATTTTTGAGGATTTGAAAAAAATACGAAAATCACTCCGAGTCGAGACCATGGGCTATAGCCCATCGTCTCAGAGTCATTTTCGTCTTTTTTTTCAAATCCTTGTTTTTCATCATTTATGACCATGGCGATGGGCTATAGCCCATGGTCTTGAACGGCATACTATAGTATTCCGTTTTGCATCATTTTTGAGGATTTGAAAAAAAGACGAAAATCACTCCGAGACCATGGGCTATAGCCCATCGTCTCGGAGTCATTTTCGTATTTTTTTCAAATCCTTGTTTTTCATCATTTATGACCATGGCGATGGGCTATAGCCCATGGTCTCGAACGGCATGCTATAGTATTCCGTTTTGCATCATTTTTGAGGATTTGAACAAAAGACGAAAATCACTCCGAGACCATGGGCTATAGCCCATCGTCTCGGAGTCATTTTCGTCTTTTTTTCAAATCCTTGTTTTTCATCATTTATGACCATGGCGATGGGCTATAGCCCATGGTCTCGAACGGCATACTATAGCATGCCGTTTTCCATCATTTTTGAGGATTTGAAAAAAAGACGAAAATGACTCCGAGACCATGGGCTATAGCCCATCGTCTCGGAGTCATTTTCGTCTTTTTTTCAAATCCTTGTTTTTCATCATTTATGACCATGGCGATGGGCTATAGCCCATGGTCTCGAACGGCATGCTATAGTATTCCGTTTTGCATCATTTTTGAGGATTTGAACAAAAGACGAAAATCACTCCGAGACCATGGGCTATAGCCCATCGTCTCGGAGTCATTTTCGTCTTTTTTTCAAATCCTTGTTTTTCATCATTTATGACCATGGCGATGGGCTATAGCCCATGGTCTCGAACGGCATACTATAGCATGCCGTTTTCCATCATTTTTGAGGATTTGAAAAAAATACGAAAATCACTCCGAGTCGAGACCATGGGCTATAGCCCATCGTCTCAGAGTCATTTTCGTCTTTTTTTTCAAATCCTTGTTTTTCATCATTTATGACCATGGCGATGGGCTATAGCCCATGGTCTTGAACGGCATACTATAGTATTCCGTTTTGCATCATTTTTGAGGATTTGAAAAAAAGACGAAAATCACTCCGAGACCATGGGCTATAGCCCATCGTCTCGGAGTCATTTTCGTATTTTTTTCAAATCCTTGTTTTTCATCATTTATGACCATGGCGATGGGCTATAGCCCATGGTCTCGAACGGCATGCTATAGTATTCCGTTTTGCATCATTTTTGAGGATTTGAACAAAAGACGAAAATCACTCCGAGACCATGGGCTATAGCCCATCGTCTCGGAGTCATTTTCGTCTTTTTTTCAAATCCTTGTTTTTCATCATTTATGACCATGGCGATGGGCTATAGCCCATGGTCTCGAACGGCATACTATAGCATGCCGTTTTCCATCATTTTTGAGGATTTGAAAAAAAGACGAAAATCACTCCGAGTCGAGACCATGGGCTATAGCCCATCGTCTCGGAGTCATTTTCGACTTTTTTTTTAAATCCTTGTTTTTCATCATTTATGACCATGGCGATGGGCTATAGCCCATGGTCTTGAACGGCATACTATAGCATGCCGTTTTGCATCATTTTTGAGGATTTGAAAAAAATACGAAAATCACTCCGAGACCATGGGCTATAGCCCATCGTCTCGGAGTCATTTTCGTCTTTTTTTCAAATCCTTGTTTTTCATCATTTATGACCATGGCGATGGGCTATAGCCCATGGTCTCGAACGGCATACTATAGCATGCCGTTTTCCATCATTTTTGAGGATTTGAAAAAAAGACGAAAATCACTCCGAGTCGAGACCATGGGCTATAGCCCATCGTCTCGGAGTCATTTTCGTCTTTTTTTCAAATCCTCGTTTTTCATCATTTATGACCATGGCGATGGGCTATAGCCCATGGTCTCGAACGGCATACTATAGCATGCCATTTTCCATCATTTTTGAGGATTTGAAAAAAGACGAAAATCACTCCGAGACCATGGGCTATAGCCCATCGTCTCGGAGTCATTTTCGACTTTTTTTTTCAAATCCTTGTTTTTCATCATTTATGACCATGGCGATGGGCTATAGCCCATGGTCTTGAACGGCATACTATAGCATGCCGTTTTGCATCATTTTTGAGGATTTGAAAAAAATACGAAAATCACTCCGAGACCATGGGCTATAGCCCATCGTCTCGGAGTCATTTTCGTCTTTTTTTCAAATCCTTGTTTTTCATCATTTATGACCATGGCGATGGGCTATAGCCCATGGTCTCGAACGGCATACTATAGCATGCCGTTTTCCATCATTTTTGAGGATTTGAAAAAAAGACGAAAATCACTCCGAGTCGAGACCATCATCGTCTCGGAGTCATTTTCGTCTTTTTTTCAAATCCTCGTTTTTCATCATTTATGACCATGGCGATGGGCTATAGCCCATGGTCTCGAACGGCATACTATAGCATGCCGTTTTGCATCATTTTTGAGGATTTGAAAAAAAGACGAAAATCACTCCAAGACCATGGGCTATAGCCCATCGTCTCGGAGTCATTTTCGTCTTTTTTTCAAATCCTCGTTTTTCATCATTTATGACCATGGCGATGGGCTATAGCCCATGGTCTCGAACGGCATACTATAGCATGCCGTTTTGCATCATTTTTGAGGATTTGAAAAAAAGACGAAAATCACTCCGAGATGATGGGCTATAGCCCATCGTCTCGGAGTCATTTTCGTCTTTTTTTCAAATCCTTGTTTTTCATCATTTATGACCATGGCGATGGGCTATAGCCCATGGTCTCGAACGGCATACTATAGCATGCCATTTTCCATCATTTTTGAGGATTTGAAAAAAGACGAAAATCACTCCGAGACCATGGGCTATAGCCCATCGTCTCGGAGTCATTTTCGACTTTTTTTCAAATCCTTGTTTTTCATCATTTATGACCATGGCGATGGCCTATAGCCCATGGTCTTGAACGGCATACTATAGCATGCCGTTTTGCATCATTTTTGAGGATTTGAACAAAAGACGAAAATCACTCCGAGACCATGGGCTATAGCCCATCGTCTCGGAGTCATTTTCGTCTTTTTTTCAAATCCTTGTTTTTCATCATTTATGACCATGGCGATGGGCTATAGCCCATGGTCTCGAACGGCATACTATAGCATGCCGTTTTCCTTCATTTTTGAGGATTTGAAAAAAAGACGAAAATCACTCCGAGATGATGGGCTATAGCCCATCGTCTCGGAGTCATTTTCGTCTTTTTTTCAAATCCTTGTTTTTCATCATTTATGACCATGGCGATGGGCTATAGCCCATGGTCTCGAACGGCATACTATAGCATGCCATTTTCCATCATTTTTGAGGATTTGAAAAAAGACGAAAATCACTCCGAGACCATGGGCTATAGCCCATCGTCTCGGAGTCATTTTCGACTTTTTTTCAAATCCTTGTTTTTCATCATTTATGACCATGGCGATGGCCTATAGCCCATGGTCTTGAACGGCATACTATAGCATGCCGTTTTGCATCATTTTTGAGGATTTGAACAAAAGACGAAAATCACTCCGAGACCATGGGCTATAGCCCATCGTCTCGGAGTCATTTTCGTCTTTTTTTCAAATCCTTGTTTTTCATCATTTATGACCATGGCGATGGGCTATAGCCCATGGTCTCGAACGGCATACTATAGCATGCCGTTTTCCTTCATTTTTGAGGATTTGAAAAAAAGACGAAAATCACTCCGAGTCGAGACCATGGGCTATAGCCCATCGTCTCGGAGTCATTTTCGTCTTTTTTTTTCAAATCCTTGTTTTTCATCATTTATGACCATGGCGATGGGCTATAGCCCATGGTCTCGAACGGCATACTATAGCATGCCGTTTTGCATCATTTTTGAGGATTTAAAAAAAAGACGAAAATCACTCCGAGACCATGGGCTATAGCCCATCGTCTCGGAGTCATTTTTGTCTTTTTTTCAAATCCTTGTTTTTCATAATTTATGACCATGGCGATGGGCTATAGCCCATGGTCTCGAACGGCATACTATAGCATGCCGTTTTCCATCATTTTTGAGGATTTGAAAAAAAGACGAAAATCACTCCGAGTCGAGACCATGGGCTATAGCCCATCGTCTCGGAGTCATTTTCGTCTTTTTTTCAAATCCTTGTTTTTCATCATTTATGACCATGGCGATAGGCTATAGCCCATGGTCTCGAACGGCATACTATAGCATGCCGTTTTTCACGATTTCAGAGGATTTGAAAAAATGGTGAAAATCACTGAAAGCGAAAGGCTATAGTCCATGGTCTCCGAGGGCATGCTATAGTATGTCGTTTTTCACGATTTCAGAGGATTTGAAAAAATTGTGAAAATCACTGAAAGCGAAAGGCTATAGTCCATGGTCTCGGAGGGCATGCTATAGTATGTCGTTTTTCACGATTTCAGAGGATTTGAAAAAAAGACGAAAATCACTCCAAGACCATGGGCTATAGCCCATCGTCTCGGAGTCATTTTCGTCTTTTTTTCAAATCCTTGTTTTTCATCATTTATGACCATGGCGATGGCCTATAGCCCATGGTCTTGAACGGCATACTATAGCATGCCGTTTTGCATCATTTTTGAGGATTTGAAAAAAAGACGAAAATCACTCCGAGACCATGGGCTATATCCCATCGTCTCGGAGTCATTTTCGTCTTTTTTTCAAATCCTTGTTTTTCATCATTTATGACCATGGCGATGGGCTATAGCCCATGGTCTCGAACGGCATGCTATAGTATTCCGTTTTGCATCATTTTTGAGGATTTGAACAAAAGACGAAAATCACTCCGAGACCATGGGCTATAGCCCATCGTCTCGGAGTAATTTTCGTCTTTTTTTCAAATCCTTGTTTTTCATCATTTATGACCATGGCGATGGGCTATAGCCCATGGTCTCGAACGGCATACTATAGCATGCCGTTTTCCATCATTTTTGAGGATTTGAAAAAAAGACGAAAATCACTCCGAGTCGAGACCATGGGCTATAGCCCATCGTCTCGGAGTCATTTTCGTCTTTTTTTTTCAAATCCTTGTTTTTCATCATTTATGACCATGGCGATGGGCTATAGCCCATGGTCTTGAACGGCATACTATAGCATGCCGTTTTGCATCATTTTTGAGGATTTGAAAAAAAGACGAAAATCACTCCGAGACCATGGGCTATAGCCCATCGTCTCGGAGTCATTTTCGTATTTTTTCAAATCCTTGTTTTTCATCATTTATGACCATGGCGATGGGCTATAGCCCATGGTCTCGAACGGCATGCTATAGTATTCCGTTTTGCATCATTTTTGAGGATTTGAACAAAAGACGAAAATCACTCCGAGACCATTTCGTCTTTTTTTCAAATCCTCGTTTTTCATCATTTATGACCATGGCGATGGGCTATAGCCCATGGTCTCGAACGGCATACTATAGCATGCCGTTTTGCATCATTTTTGAGGATTTGAAAAAAAGACGAAAATCACTCCAAGACCATGGGCTATAGCCTATCGTCTCGGAGTCATTTTCGTCTTTTTTTCAAATCCTCGTTTTTCATCATTTATGACCATGGCGATGGGCTATAGCCCATGGTCTCGAACGGCATACTATAGCATGCCGTTTTGCATCATTTTTGAGGATTTGAAAAAAAGACGAAAATCACCCCGAGACCATGGGCTATAGCCCATCGTCTCGGAGTCATTTTCGTCTTTTTTTTTCAAATCCTTGTTTTTCATCATTTATGACCATGGCGATGGGCTATAGCCCATGGTCTCGAACGGCATACTATAGCATGCCGTTTTGCATCATTTTTGAGGATTTGAAAAAAAGACGAAAATCACTCCGAGACCATGGGCTATAGCCCATCGTCTCGGAGTCATTTTCGTCTTTTTTTCAAATCCTTGTTTTTCATCATTTATGACCATGGCGATGGGCTATAGCCCATGGTCTCGAACGGCATGCTATAGTATTCCGTTTTGCATCATTTTTGAGGATTTGAACAAAAGACGAAAATCACTCCGACACCATGGGCTATAGCCCATCGTCTCGGAGTCATTTTCGTCTTTTTTTTTTCAAATCCTTGTTTTTCATCATTTATGACCATGGCGATGGGCTATAGCCCATGGTCTTGAACGGCATACTATAGCATGCCGTTTTGCATCATTTTTGAGGATTTGAAAAAAAGACGAAAATCACTCCGAGTCGAGACCATGGGCTATAGCCCATCGTCTCGGAGTCATTTTTGTCTTTTTTTCAAATCCTCGTTTTTCATCATTTATGACCATGGCGATGGGCTATAGCCCATGGTCTCGAACGGCATACTATAGCATGCCGTTTTGCATCATTTTTGAGGATTTGAAAAAAAGACGAAAATCACTCCGAGACCATGGGCTATAGCCCATCGTCTCGGAGTCATTTTCGTCTTTTTTTCAAATCCTTGTTTTTCATAATTTATGACCATGGCGATGGGCTATAGCCCATGGTCTCGAACGGCATACTATAGCATGCCGTTTTCCATCATTTTTGAGGATTTGAAGAAAAGACGAAAATCACTCCGAGACCATGGGCTATAGCCCATCGTCTCGGAGTCATTTTCGACTTTTTTTCAAATCCTTGTTTTTCATCATTTATGACCATGGCGATGGCCTATAGCCCATGGTCTTGAACGGCATACAATAGCATGCCGTTTTGCATCATTTTTGAGGATTTGAAAAAAAGACGAAAATCACTCCGAGACCATGGGCTATAGCCCATCGTCTCGGAGTCATTTTCGTCTTTTTTTCAAATCCTTGTTTTTCATCATTTATGACCATGGCGATGGGCTATAGCCCATGGTCTCGAACGGCATGCTATAGTATTCCGTTTTGCATCATTTTTGAGGATTTGAACAAAAGACGAAAATCACTCCGAGACCATGGGCTATAGCCCATCGTCTCGGAGTCATTTTCGTCTTTTTTTTTCAAATCCTTGTTTTTCATCATTTATGACCATGGCGATGGGCTATAGCCCATGGTCTCGAACGGCATACTATAGCATGCCGTTTTGCATCATTTTTGAGGATTTGAAAAAAAGACGAAAATCACTCCGAGACCATGGGCTATAGCCCATCGTCTCGGAGTCATTTTCGACTTTTTTTCAAATCCTTGTTTTTCATCATTTATGACCATGGCGATGGCCTATAGCCCATGGTCTTTAACGGCATACTATAGCATGCCGTTTTGCATCATTTTTGAGGATTTGAAAAAAAGACGAAAATCACTCCGAGACCATGGGCTATAGCCCATCGTCTCGGAGTCATTTTCGACTTTTTTTCAAATCCTTGTTTTTCATCATTTATGACCATGGCGATGGGCTATAGCCCATGGTCTCGAACGGCATACTATAGCATGCCGTTTTCCATCATTTTTGAGGATTTGAAAAAAATACGAAAATCACTCCGAGTCGAGACCATGGGCTATAGCCCATCGTCTCAGAGTCATTTTCGTCTTTTTTTTCAAATCCTTGTTTTTCATCATTTATGACCATGGCGATGGGCTATAGCCCATGGTCTCGAACGGCATGCTATAGTATTCCGTTTTGCATCATTTTTGAGGATTTGAACAAAAGACGAAAATCACTCCGAGACCATGGGCTATAGCCCATCGTCTCGGAGTCATTTTCGACTTTTTTTTTCAAATCCTTGTTTTTCATCATTTATGACCATGGCGATGGGCTATAGCCCATGGTCTTGAACGGCATACTATAGCATGCCGTTTTGCATCATTTTTGAGGATTTGAAAAAAATACGAAAATCACTCCGAGACCATGGGCTATAGCCCATCGTCTGAGTCATTTTCGTCTTTTTTTCAAATCCTTGTTTTTCATCATTTATGACCATGGCGATGGGCTATAGCCCATGGTCTCGAACGGCATACTATAGCATGCCGTTTTCCATCATTTTTGAGGATTTGAAAAAAAGACGAAAATCACTCCGAGTCGAGACCATGGGCTATAGCCCATCGTCTCGGAGTCATTTTCGTCTTTTTTTCAAATCCTCGTTTTTCATCATTTATGACCATGGCGATGGGCTATAGCCCATGGTCTCGAACGGCATACTATAGCATGCCGTTTTGCATCATTTTTGAGGATTTGAAAAAAAGACGAAAATCACTCCGAGATGATGGGCTATAGCCCATCGTCTCGGAGTCATTTTCGTCTTTTTTTCAAATCCTTGTTTTTCATCATTTATGACCATGGCGATGGGCTATAGCCCATGGTCTCGAACGGCATACTATAGCATGCCATTTTCCATCATTTTTGAGGATTTGAAAAAAGACGAAAATCACTCCGAGACCATGGGCTATAGCCCATCGTCTCGGAGTCATTTTCGACTTTCTTTTTCAAATCCTTGTTTTTCATCATTTATGACCATGGCGATGGGCTATAGCCCATGGTCTTGAACGGCATACTATAGCATGCCGTTTTGCATCATTTTTGAGGATTTGAAAAAAATACGAAAATCACTCCGAGACCATGGGCTATAGCCCATCGTCTCGGAGTCATTTTCGTCTTTTTTTCAAATCCTTGTTTTTCATCATTTATGACCATGGCGATGGGCTATAGCCCATGGTCTCGAACGGCATACTATAGCATGCCGTTTTCCATCATTTTTGAGGATTTGAAAAAAAGACGAAAATCACTCCGAGTCGAGACCATCATCGTCTCGGAGTAATTTTCGTCTTTTTTTCAAATCCTCGTTTTTCATCATTTATGACCATGGCGATGGGCTATAGCCCATGGTCTCGAACGGCATACTATAGCATGCCGTTTTGCATCATTTTTGAGGATTTGAAAAAAAGACGAAAATCACTCCAAGACCATGGGCTATAGCCCATCGTCTCGGAGTCATTTTCGTCTTTTTTTCAAATCCTCGTTTTTCATCATTTATGACCATGGCGATGGGCTATAGCCCATGGTCTCGAACGGCATACTATAGCATGCCGTTTTGCATCATTTTTGAGGATTTGAAAAAAAGACGAAAATCACTCCGAGATGATGGGCTATAGCCCATCGTCTCGGAGTCATTTTCGTCTTTTTTTCAAATCCTTGTTTTTCATCATTTATGACCATGGCGATGGGCTATAGCCCATGGTCTCGTCGAACGGCATACTATAGCATGCCATTTTCCATCATTTTTGAGGATTTGAAAAAAGACGAAAATCACTCCGAGACCATGGGCTATAGCCCATCGTCTCGGAGTCATTTTCGACTTTTTTTCAAATCCTTGTTTTTCATCATTTATGACCATGGCGATGGCCTATAGCCCATGGTCTTGAACGGCATACTATAGCATGCCGTTTTGCATCATTTTTGAGGATTTGAACAAAAGACGAAAATCACTCCGAGACCATGGGCTATAGCCCATCGTCTCGGAGTCATTTTCGTCTTTTTTTCAAATCCTTGTTTTTCATCATTTATGACCATGGCGATGGGCTATAGCCCATGGTCTCGAACGGCATACTATAGCATGCCGTTTTCCTTCATTTTTGAGGATTTGAAAAAAAGACGAAAATCACTCCGAGATGATGGGCTATAGCCCATCGTCTCGGAGTCATTTTCGTCTTTTTTTCAAATCCTTGTTTTTCATCATTTATGACCATGGCGATGGGCTATAGCCCATGGTCTCGAACGGCATACTATAGCATGCCATTTTCCATCATTTTTGAGGATTTGAAAAAAGACGAAAATCACTCCGAGACCATGGGCTATAGCCCATCGTCTCGGAGTCATTTTCGTCTTTTTTTCAAATCCTTGTTTTTCATCATTTATGACCATGGCGATGGGCTATAGCCCATGGTCTCGAACGGCATACTATAGCATGCCGTTTTCCTTCATTTTTGAGGATTTGAAAAAAAGACGAAAATCACTCCGAGTCGAGACCATGGGCTATAGCCCATCGTCTCGGAGTCATTTTCGTCTTTTTTTTTCAAATCCTTGTTTTTCATCATTTATGACCATGGCGATGGGCTATAGCCCATGGTCTCGAACGGCATACTATAGCATGCCGTTTTGCATCATTTTTGAGGATTTAAAAAAAAGACGAAAATCACTCCGAGACCATGGGCTATAGCCCATCGTCTCGGAGTCATTTTTGTCTTTTTTTCAAATCCTTGTTTTTCATAATTTATGACCATGGCGATGGGCTATAGCCCATGGTCTCGAACGGCATACTATAGCATGCCGTTTTCCATCATTTTTGAGGATTTGAAAAAAAGACGAAAATCACTCCGAGTCGAGACCATGGGCTATAGCCCATCGTCTCGGAGTCATTTTCGTCTTTTTTTCAAATCCTTGTTTTTCATAATTTATGACCATGGCGATAGGCTATAGCCCATGGTCTCGAACGGCATACTATAGCATGCCGTTTTTCACGATTTCAGAGGATTTGAAAAAATGGTGAAAATCACTGAAAGCGAAAGGCTATAGTCCATGGTCTCGGAGGGCATGCTATAGTATGTCGTTTTTCACGATTTCAGAGGATTTGAAAAAATTGTGAAAATCACTGAAAGCGAAAGGCTATAGTCCATGGTCTCGGAGGGCATGCTATAGTATGTCGTTTTTCACGATTTCAGAGGATTTGAAAAAATGGTGAAAATCACGGAAAGCGAAAGGCTATAGTCCATGGTCTCGGAGGGCATGCTATAGTATGTCGTTTTTCACGATTTCGGAGGATTTGAAAAAATGGTGTGAAAATCACGGAAAGCGAAAGGCTATAGTCCATGGTCTCGGAGGGCATGCTTTAGTATGTCGTTTTTCACGATTTCGGAGGATTTGAAAAAATGGTGAAAATCACGGAAAGCGAAAGGCTATAGTCCATGGTCTCGGAGGGCATTCTATAGTATGTCGTTTTTCACGATTTCGGAGGATTTGAAAAAATGGTGAAAATCACGGAAAGCGAAAGGCTATAGTCCATGGTCTCGGAGGGCATGCTATAGTATGTCGTTTTTCACGATTTCAGAGGATTTGAAAAAATGGTGAAAATCACTGAAAGTGAAAGGCTATAGTCCATGGTCTCGGAGGGCATGCTATAGTATGTCGTTTTTCACGATTTCAGAGGATTTGAAAAAATGGTGAAAATCACGGAAAGCGAAAGGCTATAGTCCATGGTCTCGGAGGGCATTCTATAGTATGTCGTTTTTCACGATTTCAGAGGATTTGAAAAAATGGTGAAAATCACGGAAAGCGAAAGGCTATAGTCCATGGTCTCGGAGGGCATGCTATAGTATGTCGTTTTTCACGATTTCGGAGGATTTGAAAAAATGGTGAAAATCACGGAAAGCGAAAGGCTATAGTCCATGGTCTCGGAGGGCATGCTATAGTATGTAGTTTTTCACGATTTCGGAGGATTTGAAAAAATGGTGAAAATCACGGAAAGCGAAAGGCTATAGTCCATGGTCTCGGAGGGCATGCTTTAGTATGTCGTTTTTCACGATTTCGGAGGATTTGAAAAAATGGTGAAAATCACGGAAAGCGAAAGGCTATAGTCCATGGTCTCGGAGGGCATGCTATAGTATGTCGTTTTTCACGATTTCGGAGGATTTGAAAAAATGGTGAAAATCACGGAAAGCGAAAGGCTATAGTCCATGGTCTCGGAGGGCATGCTATAGTATGTCGTTTTTCACGATTTCAGAGGATTTGAAAAAATGGTGAAAATCACGGAAAGCGAAAGGCTATAGTCCATGGTCTCGGAGGGCATGCTATAGTATGTCGTTTTTCACGATTTCAGAGGATTTGAAAAAATGGTGAAAATCACGGAAAGCGAAAGGCTATAGTCCATGGTCTCGGAGGGCATGCTTTAGTATGTCGTTTTTCACGATTTCAGAGGATTTGAAAAAATGGTGAAAATCACGGAAAGCGAAAGGCTATAGTCCATGGTCTCGGAGGGCATGCTATAGTATGTCGTTTTTCACGATTTCGGAGGATTTGAAAAAATGGTGAAAATCACGGAAAGCGAAAGGCTATAGTCCATGGTCTCGGAGGGCATGCTACAGTATGTCGTTTTTCACGATTTCAGAGGATTTGAAAAAATTGTGAAAATCACAGAAAGCGAAAGGCTATAGTCCATGGTTTCGGAGGGCATGCTATAGTATGTCGTTTTTCACGATTTCAGAGGATTTGAAAAAATTGTGAAAATCACGGAAAGCGAAAGGCTATAGTCCATGGTCTCGGAGGGCATGCTATAGTATGTCGTTTTTCACGATTTCGGAGGATTTGAAAAAATGGTGAAAATCACGGGAAGCGAAAGGCTATAGTCCATGGTCTTGGAGGGCATGCTATAGTATGTCGTTTTTCACGATTTCGGAGGATTTGAAAAAATGGTGAAAATCACGGAAAGCGAAAGGCTATAGTCCATGGTCTCGGAGGGCATGCTATAGTATGTCGTTTTTCACGATTTCAGAGGATTTGAAAAAATGGTGAAAATCACTGAAAGTGAAAGGCTATAGTCCATGGTCTCGGAGGGCATGCTATAGTATGTCGTTTTTCACGATTTCAGAGGATTTGAAAAAATGGTGAAAATCACAGAAAGCGAAAGGCTATAGTCCATGGTCTCGGAGGGCATGCTATAGTATGTCGTTTTTCACGATTTCAGAGGATTTGAAAAAATGGTGAAAATCACTGAAAGTGAAAGGCTATAGTCCATGGTCTCGGAGGGCATGCTATAGTATGTCGTTTTTCACGATTTCAGAGGATTTGAAAAAATGGTGAAAATCACGGAAAGCGAAAGGCTATAGTCCATGGTCTCGGAGGGCATGCTATAGTATGTAGTTTTTCACGATTTCGGAGGATTTGAAAAAATGGTGAAAATCACGGAAAGCGAAAGGCTATAGTCCATGGTCTCGGAGGGCATGCTTTAGTATGTCGTTTTTCACGATTTCGGAGGATTTGAAAAAATGGTGAAAATCACGGAAAGCGAAAGGCTATAGTCCATGGTCTCGGAGGGCATGCTATAGTATGTCGTTTTTCACGATTTCGGAGGATTTGAAAAAATGGTGAAATCACGGAAAGCGAAAGGCTATAGTCCAAGGTCTCGGAGGGCATGCTATAGTATGTCGTTTTTCACGATTTCAGAGGATTTGAAAAAATGGTGAAAATCACGGAAAGCGAAAGGCTATAGTCCATGGTCTCGGAGGGCATGCTATAGTATGTCGTTTTTCACGATTTCAGAGGATTTGAAAAAATGGTGAAAATCACGGAAAGCGAAAGGCTATAGTCCATGGTCTCGGAGGGCATGCTTTAGTATGTCGTTTTTCACGATTTCAGAGGATTTGAAAAAATGGTGAAAATCACGGAAAGCGAAAGGCTATAGTCCATGGTCTCGGAGGGCATGCTATAGTATGTCGTTTTTCACGATTTCGGAGGATTTGAAAAAATGGTGAAAATCACGGAAAGCGAAAGGCTATAGTCCATGGTCTCGGAGGGCATGCTACAGTATGTCGTTTTTCACGATTTCAGAGGATTTGAAAAAATTGTGAAAATCACGGAAAGCGAAAGGCTATAGTCCATGGTCTCGGAGGGCATGCTATAGTATGTCGTTTTTCACGATTTCAGAGGATTTGAAAAAATGGTGAAAATCACGGAAAGCGAAAGGCTATAGTCCATGGTCTCGGAGGGCATGCTATAGTATGTCGTTTTTCACGATTTCGGAGGATTTGAAAAAATGGTGAAAATCACGGAAAGCGAAAGGCTATAGTCCATGGTCTCGGAGGGCATGCTATAGTATGTCGTTTTTCACGATTTCGGAGGATTTGAAAAAATGGTGAAAATCACGGAAAGCGAAAGGCTATAGTCCATGGTCTCGGAGGGCATGCTTTAGTATGTCGTTTTTCACGATTTCGGAGGATTTGAAAAAATGGTGAAAATCACGGAAAGCGAAAGGCTATAGTCCATGGTCTCGGAGGGCATGCTATAGTATGTCGTTTTTCACGATTTCGGAGGATTTGAAAAAATGGTGAAATCACGGAAAGCGAAAGGCTATAGTCCAAGGTCTCGGAGGGCATGCTATAGTATGTCGTTTTTCACGATTTCAGAGGATTTGAAAAAATGGTGAAAATCACGGAAAGCGAAAGGCTATAGTCCATGGTCTCGGAGGGCATGCTATAGTATGTCGTTTTTCACGATTTCAGAGGATTTGAAAAAATGGTGAAAATCACGGAAAGCGAAAGGCTATAGTCCATGGTCTCGGAGGGCATGCTTTAGTATGACGTTTTTCACGATTTCAGAGGATTTGAAAAAATGGTGAAAATCACGGAAAGCGAAAGGCTATAGTCCATGGTCTCGGAGGGCATGCTATAGTATGTCGTTTTTCACGATTTCGGAGGATTTGAAAAAATGGTGAAAATCACGGAAAGCGAAAGGCTATAGTCCATGGTCTCGGAGGGCATGCTACAGTATGTCGTTTTTCACGATTTCAGAGGATTTGAAAAAATTGTGAAAATCACGGAAAGCGAAAGGCTATAGTCCATGGTCTCGGAGGGCATGCTATAGTATGTCGTTTTTCACGATTTCAGAGGATTTGAAAAAATGGTGAAAATCACGGAAAGCGAAAGGCTATAGTCCATGGTCTCGGAGGGCATGCTATAGTATGTCGTTTTTCACGATTTCGGAGGATTTGAAAAAATGGTGAAAATCACGGAAAGCGAAAGGCTATAGTCCATGGTCTCGGAGGGCATGCTATAGTATGTCGTTTTTCACGATTTCGGAGGATTTGAAAAAATGGTGAAAATCACGGAAAGCGAAAGGCTATAGTCCATGGTCTCGGAGGGCATGCTATAGTATGTCGTTTTTCACGATTTCAGAGGATTTGAAAAAATGGTGAAAATCACGGAAAGCGAAAGGCTATAGTCCATGGTCTCGGAGGGCATTCTATAGTATGTCGTTTTTCACGATTTCAGAGGATTTGAAAAAATTGTGAAAATCACGGAAAGCGAAAGGCTATAGTCCATGGTCTCGGAGGGCATGCTTTAGTATGTCGTTTTTCACGATTTCAGAGGATTTGAAAAAATGGTGAAAATCACGGAAAGCGAAAGGCTATAGTCCATGGTCTCGGAGGGCATGCTATAGTATGTCGTTTTTCACGATTTCGGAGGATTTGAAAAAATGGTGAAAATCACGGAAAGCGAAAGGCTATAGTCCATGGTCTCGGAGGGCATGCTACAGTATGTCGTTTTTCACGATTTCAGAGGATTTGAAAAAATTGTGAAAATCACGGAAAGCGAAAGGCTATAGTCCATGGTCTCGGAGGGCATGCTATAGTATGTCGTTTTTCACGATTTCAGAGGATTTGAAAAAATGGTGAAAATCACGGAAAGCGAAAGGCTATAGTCCATGGTCTCGGAGGGCATGCTATAGTATGTCGTTTTTCACGATTTCGGAGGATTTGAAAAAATTGTGAAAATCACGGAAAGCGAAAGGCTATAGTCCATGGTCTCGGAGGGCATGCTATAGTATGTCGTTTTTCACGATTTCGGAGGATTTGAAAAAATGGTGAAAATCACGGAAAGCGAAAGGCTATAGTCCATGGTCTCGGAGGGCATGCTATAGTATGTCGTTTTTCACGATTTCAGAGGATTTGAAAAAATGGTGAAAATCACTGAAAGTGAAAGGCTATAGTCCATGGTCTCGGAGGGCATGCTATAGTATGTCGTTTTTCACGATTTCAGAGGATTTGAAAAAATGGTGAAAATCACGGAAAGCGAAAGGCTATAGTCCATGGTCTCGGAGGGCATTCTATAGTATGTCGTTTTTCACGATTTCAGAGGATTTGAAAAAATGGTGAAAATCACGGAAAGCGAAAGGCTATAGTCCATGGTCTCGGAGGGCATGCTATAGTATGTCGTTTTTCACGATTTCGGAGGATTTGAAAAAATGGTGAAAATCACGGAAAGCGAAAGGCTATAGTCCATGGTCTCGGAGGGCATGCTATAGTATGTCGTTTTTCACGATTTCGGAGGATTTGAAAAAATTGTGAAAATCACGGAAAGCGAAAGGCTATAGTCCATGGTCTCGGAGGGCATGCTATAGTATGTCGTTTTTCACGATTTCAGACGATTTGAAAAAATGGTGAAAATCACGGAAAACGAAAGGCTATAGTCCATGGTCTCGGAGGGCATGCTATAGTATGTCGTTTTTCACGATTTCAGAGGATTTGAAAAAATGGTGAAAATCACGGAAAGCGAAAGGCTATAGTCCATGGTCTCGGAGGGCCTGCTATAGTATGTCGTTTTTCACGATTTCAGAGGATTTGAAAAAATGGTGAAAATCACGGAAAGCGAAAGGCTATAGTCCATGGTCTCGGTGGGCATGCTATAGTATGTTGTTTTTCACGATTTCAGAGGATTTGAAAAAATGGTGAAAATCACGGAAAGCGAAAGGCTATAGTCCATGGTCTCGGAGGGCATGCTATAGTATGTCGTTTTTCACGATTTCAGAGGATTTGAAAAAATGGTGAAAATCACGGAAAGCGAAAGGCTATAGTCCAAGGTCTCGGAGGGCGTGCTATAGTATATCGTTTTTCACGATTTCAGAGGATTTGAAAAAATGGTGAAAATCACGGAAAGCGAAAGGCTATAGTCCATGGTCTCGGAGGGCATGCTATAGTATGTCGTTTTTCACGATTTCAGAGGATTTTAAAAAATTGTGAAAATCACGGAAAGCGAAAGGCTATAGTCCATGGTCTCGGAGGGCATGCTATAGTATGTCGTTTTTCATGATTTCAGCGGATTTGAAAAAATTGTGAAAATCACGGAAAGCGAAAGGCTATAGTCCATGGTCTCGGAGGGCATGCTATAGTATGTCGTTTTTCACGATTTCGGAGGATTTGAAAAAATGGTGAAAATCACGGGAAGCGAAAGGCTATAGTCCATGGTCTTGGAGGGCATGCTATAGTATGTCGTTTTTCACGATTTCGGAGGATTTGAAAAAATGGTGAAAATCACGGAAAGCGAAAGGCTATAGTCCATGGTCTCGGAGGGCATGCTATAGTATGTCGTTTTTCACGATTTCAGAGGATTTGAAAAAATGGTGAAAATCACTGAAAGTGAAAGGCTATAGTCCATGGTCTCGGAGGGCATGCTATAGTATGTCGTTTTTCACGATTTCAGAGGATTTGAAAAAATGGTGAAAATCACAGAAAGCGAAAGGCTATAGTCCATGGTCTCGGAGGGCATGCTATAGTATGTCGTTTTTCACGATTTCAGAGGATTTGAAAAAATGGTGAAAATCACTGAAAGTGAAAGGCTATAGTCCATGGTCTCGGAGGGCATGCTATAGTATGTCGTTTTTCACGATTTCAGAGGATTTGAAAAAATGGTGAAAATCACGGAAAGCGAAAGGCTATAGTCCATGGTCTCGGAGGGCATGCTATAGTATGTAGTTTTTCACGATTTCGGAGGATTTGAAAAAATGGTGAAAATCACGGAAAGCGAAAGGCTATAGTCCATGGTCTCGGAGGGCATGCTTTAGTATGTCGTTTTTCACGATTTCGGAGGATTTGAAAAAATGGTGAAAATCACGGAAAGCGAAAGGCTATAGTCCATGGTCTCGGAGGGCATGCTATAGTATGTCGTTTTTCACGATTTCGGAGGATTTGAAAAAATGGTGAAATCACGGAAAGCGAAAGGCTATAGTCCAAGGTCTCGGAGGGCATGCTATAGTATGTCGTTTTTCACGATTTCAGAGGATTTGAAAAAATGGTGAAAATCACGGAAAGCGAAAGGCTATAGTCCATGGTCTCGGAGGGCATGCTATAGTATGTCGTTTTTCACGATTTCAGAGGATTTGAAAAAATGGTGAAAATCACGGAAAGCGAAAGGCTATAGTCCATGGTCTCGGAGGGCATGCTTTAGTATGTCGTTTTTCACGATTTCAGAGGATTTGAAAAAATGGTGAAAATCACGGAAAGCGAAAGGCTATAGTCCATGGTCTCGGAGGGCATGCTATAGTATGTCGTTTTTCACGATTTCGGAGGATTTGAAAAAATGGTGAAAATCACGGAAAGCGAAAGGCTATAGTCCATGGTCTCGGAGGGCATGCTACAGTATGTCGTTTTTCACGATTTCAGAGGATTTGAAAAAATTGTGAAAATCACGGAAAGCGAAAGGCTATAGTCCATGGTCTCGGAGGGCATGCTATAGTATGTCGTTTTTCACGATTTCAGAGGATTTGAAAAAATGGTGAAAATCACGGAAAGCGAAAGGCTATAGTCCATGGTCTCGGAGGGCATGCTATAGTATGTCGTTTTTCACGATTTCGGAGGATTTGAAAAAATGGTGAAAATCACGGAAAGCGAAAGGCTATAGTCCATGGTCTCGGAGGGCATGCTATAGTATGTCGTTTTTCACGATTTCGGAGGATTTGAAAAAATGGTGAAAATCACGGAAAGCGAAAGGCTATAGTCCATGGTCTCGGAGGGCATGCTATAGTATGTCGTTTTTCACGATTTCAGAGGATTTGAAAAAATGGTGAAAATCACGGAAAGCGAAAGGCTATAGTCCATGGTCTCGGAGGGCATTCTATAGTATGTCGTTTTTCACGATTTCAGAGGATTTGAAAAAATTGTGAAAATCACGGAAAGCGAAAGGCTATAGTCCATGGTCTCGGAGGGCATGCTTTAGTATGTCGTTTTTCACGATTTCAGAGGATTTGAAAAAATGGTGAAAATCACGGAAAGCGAAAGGCTATAGTCCATGGTCTCGGAGGGCATGCTATAGTATGTCGTTTTTCACGATTTCGGAGGATTTGAAAAAATGGTGAAAATCACGGAAAGCGAAAGGCTATAGTCCATGGTCTCGGAGGGCATGCTACAGTATGTCGTTTTTCACGATTTCAGAGGATTTGAAAAAATTGTGAAAATCACGGAAAGCGAAAGGCTATAGTCCATGGTCTCGGAGGGCATGCTATAGTATGTCGTTTTTCACGATTTCAGAGGATTTGAAAAAATGGTGAAAATCACGGAAAGCGAAAGGCTATAGTCCATGGTCTCGGAGGGCATGCTATAGTATGTCGTTTTTCACGATTTCGGAGGATTTGAAAAAATTGTGAAAATCACGGAAAGCGAAAGGCTATAGTCCATGGTCTCGGAGGGCATTCTATAGTATGTCGTTTTTCACGATTTCAGAGGATTTGAAAAAATGGTGAAAATCACGGAAAGCGAAAGGCTATAGTCCATGGTCTCGGAGGGCATGCTATAGTATGTCGTTTTTCACGATTTCGGAGGATTTGAAAAAATGGTGAAAATCACGGAAAGCGAAAGGCTATAGTCCATGGTCTCGGAGGGCATGCTATAGTATGTCGTTTTTCACGATTTCGGAGGATTTGAAAAAATGGTGAAAATCACGGAAAGCGAAAGGCTATAGTCCATGGTCTCGGAGGGCATGCTATAGTATGTCGTTTTTCACGATTTCAGACGATTTGAAAAAATGGTGAAAATCACGGAAAACGAAAGGCTATAGTCCATGGTCTCGGAGGGCATGCTATAGTATGTCGTTTTTCACGATTTCAGAGGATTTGAAAAAATGGTGAAAATCACGGAAAGCGAAAGGCTATAGTCCATGGTCTCGGAGGGCCTGCTATAGTATGTCGTTTTTCACGATTTCAGAGGATTTGAAAAAATGGTGAAAATCACGGAAAGCGAAAGGCTATAGTCCATGGTCTCGGTGGGCATGCTATAGTATGTTGTTTTTCACGATTTCAGAGGATTTGAAAAAATGGTGAAAATCACGGAAAGCGAAAGGCTATAGTCCATGGTCTCGGAGGGCATGCTATAGTATGTCGTTTTTCACGATTTCAGAGGATTTGAAAAAATGGTGAAAATCACGGAAAGCGAAAGGCTATAGTCCAAGGTCTCGGAGGGCGTGCTATAGTATATCGTTTTTCACGATTTCAGAGGATTTGAAAAAATGGTGAAAATCACGGAAAGCGAAAGGCTATAGTCCATGGTCTCGGAGGGCATGCTATAGTATGTCGTTTTTCACGATTTCAGAGGATTTTAAAAAATTGTGAAAATCACGGAAAGCGAAAGGCTATAGTCCATGGTCTCGGAGGGCATGCTATAGTATGTCGTTTTTCATGATTTCAGCGGATTTGAAAAAATTGTGAAAATCACGGAAAGCGAAAGGCTATAGTCCATGGTCTCGGAGGGCATGCTATAGTATGTCGTTTTTCACGATTTCAGAGGATTTGAAAAAATGGTGAAAATCACGGAAAGCGAAAGGCTATAGTCCATAGTCTCGGAGGGCATGCTATAGTATGTCGTTTTTCACGATTTCAGAGGATTTGAAAAAATGGTGAAAATCACGGAAAGCGAAAGGCTATAGTCCATGGTCTCGGAGGGCATGCTATAGTGTGTTGTTTTTCACGATTTCAGAGGATTTGAAAAAATGGTGAAAATCACGGAAAGCGAAAGGCTATATTCCATGGTCTCGGAGGGCATGCTATAGTATGTCGTTTTTCACGATTTCAGAGGATTTGAAAAAATGGTGAAAATCAAGGAAAGCGAAAGGCTATAGTCCATGGTCTCGGAGGGCATGCTATAGTATGTCGTTTTTCACGATTTCAGAGGATTTGAAAAAATTGTGAAAATCAAGGAAAGCGAAAGGCTATAGTCCATGGTCTCGGAGGGCATGCTATAGTATGTCGTTTTTCACGATTTCAGAGGATTTGAAAAAATTGTGAAAATCACGGAAAGCGAAAGGCTATAGTCCATGGTCTCGGAGGGCATGCTATAGTATGTCGTTTTTCACGATTTCAGAGGATTTGAAAAAATTGTGAAAATCACGGAAAGCGAAAGGCTATAGTCCATGGTCTCGGAGGGCATGCTATAGTATGTCGTTTTTCACGATTTCAGAGGATTTGAAAAAATTGTGAAAATCACGGAAAGCGAAAGGCTATAGTCCATGGTCTCGGAGGGCATGCAATAGTATGTCGTTTTTCACGATTTCAGAGGATTTGAAAAAATGGTGAAAATCACGAAAAGCGAAAGGCTATAGTCCATGGTCTCGGAGGGCATGCTATAGTATGTCGTTTTTCACGATTTCAGAGGATTTGAAAAAATGGTGAAAATCACGGAAAGCGAAAGGCTATAGTCCATGGTCTCGGAGGGCATGTTATAGTATGTCGTTTTTCACGATTTCAGAGGATTTGAAAAAATGGTGAAAATCACTGAAAGCGAAAGGCTATAGTCCATGGTCTCGGAGGGCATGCTATAGTATGTCGTTTTTCACGATTTCAGAGGATTTGAAAAAATTGTGAAAATCACGGAAAGCGAAAGGCTATAGTCCATGGTCTCGGAGGGCATGCTATAGTATGTAGTTTTTCACGATTTCAGAGGATTTGAAAAAATGGTGAAAATCACGGAAAGCGAAAGGCTATAGTCCATGGTCTCGGAGGGCATGTTATAGTATGTCGTTTTTCACGATTTCAGAGGATTTGAAAAAATGGTGAAAATCACGGAAAGCGAAAGGCTATAGTCCATGGTCTCGGAGGGCATGCTATAGTATGTCGTTTTTCACGATTTCAGAGGATTTGAAAAAATGGTGAAAATCACGGAAAGCGAAAGGCTATAGTCCATGGTCTCGGAGGGCATGCTATAGTATGTCGTTTTTCACGATTTCAGAGGATTTGAAAAAATGGTGAAAATCACGGAAAGCGAAAGGCTATAGTCCATGGTCTCGGAGGGCATGCTATAGTATGTCGTTTTTCACGATTTCAGAGGATTTGAAAACATGGTGAAAATCACTGAAAGCGAAAGGCTATAGTCCATGGTCTCGGAGGGCATGCTATAGTATGTCGTTTTTCACGATTTCAGAGGATTTGAAAAAAAATTGAAAATCACGGAAAGCGAAAGGCTATAGTCCATGGTCTCGGAGGGCATGCTATATTATGTAGTTTTTCACGATTTCAGAGGATTTGAAAAAATTGTGAAAATCACGGAAAGCGAAAGGCTATAGTCCATGGTCTCGGAGGGCATGCTATAGTATGTCGTTTTTCACGATTTCAGAGGATTTGAAAAAATTGTGAAAATCACGGAAAGCGAAAGGCTATAGTCCATGGTCTCGGAGGGCATGCTATAGTATGTCGTTTTTCACGATTTCAGAGGATTTGAAAAAATGGTGAAAATCACGGAAAGCGAAAGGCTATAGTCCATGGTCTCGGAGGGCATGCTATAGTATGTCGTTTTTCACGATTTCAGAGGATTTGAAAAAATGGTGAAAATCACGGAAAGCGAAAGGCTATAGTCCATGGTCTCGGAGGGCATGCTATAGTATGTCGTTTTTCACGATTTCAGAGGATTTGAAAAAATGGTGAAAATCACGGAAAGCGAAAGGCTATAGTCCATGGTCTCGAAAGGGCATGCTATAGTATGTCGTTTTTCACGATTTTAGAGGATTTGAAAAAATGGTGAAAATCACGGAAAGCGAAAGGCTATAGTCCATGGTCTCGAAAGGGCATGCTATAGTATGTCGTTTTTCACGATTTCAGAGGATTTGAAAAAATGGTGAAAATCACGGAAAGCGAAAGGCTATAGTACATGGTCTCGGAGAGCATGCTATAGTATGTCGTTTTTCACGATTTCAGAGGATTTGAAAAAATGGTGAAAATCACGGAAAGCGAAAGGCCAGTCCATGGTCTCGGAGGGCATGCTATAGTATGTCGTTTTTCACGATTTCAGAGGATTTGAAAAAAAAATTAAAATCACGGAAAGCGAAAGGCTATAGTCCATGGTCTCGGAGGGCATGCTATAGTATGTCATTTTTCACGATTTCAGAGGATTTGAAAAAATGGTGAAAGTCACGGAAAGCGAAAGGCTATAGTCCATGGTCTCGGAGGGCATGCTATAGTATGTCGTTTTTCACGATTTCAGAGGATTTGAAAAAATGGTGAAAGTCACGGAAAGCGAAAGGCTATAGTCCATGGTCTCGGAGGGCATGCTATAGTATGTCGTTTTTCACGATTTCAGAGGATTTGAAAAAATGGTGAAAATCACGGAAAGCGAAAGGCTATAGTCCATGGTCTCGGAGGGCATGCTATAGTATGTCGTTTTTCACGATTTCGGAGGATTTGAAAAAATGGTGAAAATCACGGAAAGCGAAAGGCTATAGTCCATGGTCTCGGAGGGCATGCTATAGTATGTCGTTTTTCACGATTTCAGAGGATTTGAAAAAATGGTGAAAATCACGGAAAGCGAAAGGCTATAGTCCATGGTCTCGGAGGGCATGCTATAGTATGTCGTTTTTTACGATTTCAGAGGATTTGAAAAAATGGTGAAAATCACGGAAAGCAAAAGGCTATAGTCCATGGTCTCGGAGGGCATGCTATAGTATGTCGTTTTTCACGATTTCAGAGGATTTGAAAAAATGGTGAAAATCACGGAAAGCGAAAGGCTATAGTCCATGGTCTCGGAGGGCATGCTATAGTATGTCGTTTTTCACGATTTCAGAGGATTTGAAAAAATTGTGAAAATCACGGAAAGCGAAAGGCTATAGTCCATGGTCTCGGAGGGCATGCTATAGTATGTCATTTTTCACGATTTCGGAGGATTTGAAAAAATGGTGAAAATCACGGAAAGCGAAAGGCTATAGTCCATGGTCTCGGAGGGCATGCTATAGTATGTCGTTTTTCACGATTTCGGAGGATTTGAAAAAATGGTGTGAAAATCACTGAAAGCGAAAGGCTATAGTCCATGGTCTCGGAGGGCATGCTTTAGTATGTCGTTTTTCACGATTTCGGAGGATTTAAAAAAATGGTGAAAATCACGGAAAGCGAAAGGCTATAGTCCATGGTCTCGGAGGGCATGCTATAGTATGTCGTTTTTAACGATTTCGGAGGATTTGAAAAAATGGTGAAAATCACGGAAAGCGAAAGGCTATAGTCCATGGTCTCGGAGGGCATGCTATAGTATGTCGTTTTTCAAGATTTCAGAGGATTTCAAAAAATGGTGAAAATCACGGAAAGCGAAAGGCTATAGTCCATGGTCTCGGAGGGCATGCTATAGTATGTCGTTTTTTACGATTTCAGAGGATTTGAAAAAATGGTGAAAATCACGGAAAGCGAAAGGCTATAGTCCATGGTCTCGGAGGGCATGCTATAGTATGTCGTTTTTCACGATTTCGGAGGATTTGAAAAAATGGTGAAAATCACGGAAAGCGAAAGGCTATAGTCCATGGTCTCGGAGGGCATGCTATAGTATGTCGTTTTTCACGATTTCAGAGGATTTGAAAAAATGGTGAAAATCACTGAAAGTGAAAGGCTATAGTCCATGGTCTCGGAGGGCATGCTATAGTATGTCGTTTTTCACGCTTTCAGAGGATTTGAAAAAATGGTGAAAATCACGGAAAGAGAAAGGCTATAGTCCATGGTCTCGGAGGGCATGCTATAGTATGTCGTTTTTCACGATTTCAGAGGATTTGAAAAAATGGTGAAAATCACGGAAAGCGAAAGGCTATAGTCCATGGTCTCGGAGGGCATTCTATAGTATGTCGTTTTTCACGATTTCAGAGGATTTGAAAAAATTGTGAAAATCACGGAAAGCGAAAGGCTATAGTCCATGGTCTCGGAGGGCATGCTATAGTATGTCGTTTTTCACGATTTCAGAGGATTTGAAAAAATGGTGAAAATCACGGAAAGCGAAAGGCTATAGTCCATGGTCTCAAAGGGCATGCTATAGTATGTCGTTTTTCACGATTTCGGAGGATTTGAAAAAATGGTGAAAATCACGGAAAGCGAAAGGCTATAGTCCATGGTCTCGGAGGGCATGCTATAGTATGTCGTTTTTCACGATTTCGGAGGATTTGAAAAAATGGTGAAAATCACGGAAAGCGAAAGGCTATAGTCCATGGTCTCGGAGGGCATGCTATAGTATGTCGTTTTTCACGATTTCAGAGGATTTGAAAAAATGGTGAAAATCACGGAAAGCGAAAGGCTATAGTCCATGGTCTCGGAGGGCATGCTATAGTATGTCGTTTTTCACGATTTCAGAGGATTTGAAAAAATTGTGAAAATCACGGAAAGCGAAAGGCTATAGTCCATGGTCTCGGAGGGCATGCTATAGTATGTCGTTTTTCACGATTTCAGAGGATTTTAAAAAATGGTGAAAATCACGGAAGCGAAAGGCTATAGTCCATGGTCTCGGAGGGCATGCTATAGTATGTCGTTTTTCACGATTTCAGAGGATTTGAAAAAATGGTGAAAATCACGGAAAGCAAAATGATATAGTCCTTGGTCTCGGAGGGCATGCTATAGTATGTTGTTTTTCACGATTTCAGAGGATTTGAAAAAATGGTGAAAATCACGGAAAGCGAAAGGCTATAGTCCATGGTCTCAAAGGGCATGCTATAGTATGTCGTTTTTCACGATTTCAGAGGATTTGAAAAAATGGTGAAAATCACGGAAAACGAAAGGCTATAGTCCATGGTCTCGGAGGGCATGCTATAGTATGTCGTTTTTCACGATTTCAGAGGATTTGAAAAAATTGTGAAAATCACGGAAAGCGAAAGGCTATAGTCCATGGTCTCGGAGGGCATGCTATAGTATGTCGTTTTTCACGATTTCAGAGGATTTGAAAAAATGGTGAAAATCACGGAAAGCGAAAGGCTATAGTCCATGGTCTCGGAGGGCATGCTATAGTATGTCGTTTTTCACGATTTCAGAGGATTTGAAAAAATGGTGAAAATCACGGAAGCGAAAGGCTATAGTCCATGGTCTCGGAGGGCATGCTATAGTATGTCGTTTTTCACGATTTCAGAGGATTTGAAAAAATTGTGAAAATCACGGAAAGCAAAATGATATAGTCCTTGGTCTCGGAGGGCATGCTATAGTATGTTGTTTTTCACGATTTCAGAGGATTTGAAAAAATGGTGAAAATCACGGAAAGCGAAAGGCTATAGTCCATGGTCTCGGAGGGCATGCTATAGTATGTCGTTTTTCACGATTTCAGAGGATTTGAAAAAATGGTGAAAATCACGGAAAGCGAAAGGCTATAGTCCATGGTCTCGGAGGGCATGCTATAGTATGTCGTTTGTCACGATTTCAGAGGATTTGAAAAAATGGTGAAAATCACTGAAAGCGAAAGGCTATAGTCCATGGTCTCGGAGGGCATGCTATAGTATGTCGTTTTTCACGATTTCAGAGGATTTGAAAAAATTGTGAAAATCACGGAAAGCGAAAGGCTATAGTCCATGGTCTCGGAGGGCATGCTATAGTATGTAGTTTTTCACGATTTCAGAGGATTTGAAAAAATGGTGAAAATCACGGAAAGCGAAAGGCTATAGTCCATGGTCTCGGAGGGCATGCTATAGTATGTCGTTTTTCACGATTTCAGAGGATTTGAAAAAATTGTGAAAATCACGGAAAGCGAAAGGCTATAGTCCATGGTCTCGGAGGGCATGCTATAGTATGTCGTTTTTCACGATTTCAGAGGATTTGAAAAAATGGTGAAAATCACGGAAAGCGAAAGGCTATAGTCCATGGTCTCGGAGGGCATGCTATAGTATGTCGTTTTTCACGATTTCAGAGGATTTGAAAAAATTGTGCAAATCACGGAAAGCGAAAGGCTATAGTCCATGGTCTCGGAGGGCATGCTATAGTATGTCGTTTTTCACGATTTCAGAGGATTTGAAAAAATGGTGAAAATCACGGAAAGCGAAAGGCTATAGTCCATGGTCTCGAAAGGGCATGCTATAGTATGTCGTTTTTCACGATTTCAGAGGATTTGAAAAAATGGTGAAAATCACGGAAAGCGAAAGGCTATAGTCCATGGTCTCGAAAGGGCATGCTATAGTATGTCGTTTTTCACGATTTCAGAGGATTTGAAAAAATGGTGAAAATCACGGAAAGCGAAAGGCTATAGTACATGGTCTCGGAGAGCATGCTATAGTATGTCGTTTTTCACGATTTCAGAGGATTTGAAAAAATGGTGAAAATCACGGAAAGCGAAAGGCTATAGTCCATGGTCTCGGAGGGCATGCTATAGTATGTCGTTTTTCACGATTTCAGAGGATTTGAAAAAAAAATTAAAATCACGGAAAGCGAAAGGCTATAGTCCATGGTCTCGGAGGGCATGCTATAGTATGTCATTTTTCACGATTTCAGAGGATTTGAAAAAATGGTGAAAGTCACGGAAAGCGAAAGGCTATAGTCCATGGTCTCGGAGGGCATGCTATAGTATGTCGTTTTTCACGATTTCAGAGGATTTGAAAAAATGGTGAAAGTCACGGAAAGCGAAAGGCTATAGTCCATGGTCTCGGAGGGCATGCTATAGTATGTCGTTTTTCACGATTTCAGAGGATTTGAAAAAATGGTGAAAATCACGGAAAGCGAAAGGCTATAGTCCATGGTCTCGGAGGGCATGCTATAGTATGTCGTTTTTCACGATTTCGGAGGATTTGAAAAAATGGTGAAAATCACGGAAAGCGAAAGGCTATAGTCCATGGTCTCGGAGGGCATGCTATAGTATGTCGTTTTTCACGATTTCAGAGGATTTGAAAAAATGGTGAAAATCACGGAAAGCGAAAGGCTATAGTCCATGGTCTCGGAGGGCATGCTATAGTATGTCGTTTTTCACGATTTCAGAGGATTTGAAAAAATGGTGAAAATCACGGAAAGCAAAAGGCTATAGTCCATGGTCTCGGAGGGCATGCTGTAGTATGTCGTTTTTCACGATTTCAGAGGATTTGACAAAATGGTGAAAATCACGGAAAGCGAAAGGCTATAGTCCATGGTCTCGGAGGGCATGCTATAGTATGTCGTTTTTCACGATTTCAGAGGATTTGAAAAAATGGTGAAAATCACGGAAAGCGAAAGGCTATAGTCCATGGTCTCGGAGGGCATTCTATAGTATGTCGTTTTTCACGCTTTCAGAGGATTTGAAAAAATGGTGAAAATCACGGAAAGCGAAAGGCTATAGTCCATGGTCTCGGAGGGCATGCTATAGTATGTCATTTTTCACGATTTCAGAGGATTTGAAAAAATGGTGAAAGTCACGGAAAGCGAAAGGCTATAGTCCATGGTCTCGGAGGGCATGCTATAGTATGTCGTTTTTCACGATTTCAGAGGATTTGAAAAAATGGTGAAAGTCACGGAAAGCGAAAGGCTATAGTCCATGGTCTCGGAGGGCATGCTATAGTATGTCGTTTTTCACGATTTCAGAGGATTTGAAAAAATGGTGAAAATCACGGAAAGCGAAAGGCTATAGTCCATGGTCTCGGAGGGCATGCTATAGTATGTCGTTTTTCACGATTTCGGAGGATTTGAAAAAATGGTGAAAATCACGGAAAGCGAAAGGCTATAGTCCATGGTCTCGGAGGGCATGCTATAGTATGTCGTTTTTCACGATTTCAGAGGATTTGAAAAAATTGTGAAAATCACGGAAAGCGAAAGGCTATAGTCCATGGTCTCGGAGGGCATGCTATAGTATGTCGTTTTTCACGATTTCAGAGGATTTGAAAAAATGGTGAAAATCAACGAAGCGAAAGGCTATAGTCCATGGTCTCGGAGGGCATGCTATAGTATGTCGTTTTTCACGATTTCAGAGGATTTGAAAAAATGGTGAAAATCACGGAAAGCGAAAGGCTATAGTCCATGGTCTCGGAGGGCATGCTATAGTATGTCGTTTTTCATGATTTCAGCGGATTTGAAAAAATGGTGAAAATCACGGAAAGCGAAAGGCTATAGTCCATGGTCTCGGAGGGCATGCTATAGTATGTCGTTTTTCACGATTTCAGAGGATTTGAAAAAATGGTGAAAATCACGGAAAGCGAAAGGCTATAGTCCATAGTCTCGGAGGGCATGCTATAGTATGTCGTTTTTCACGATTTCAGAGGATTTGAAAAAATGGTGAAAATCACGGAAAGCGAAAGGCTATATTCCATGGTCTCGGAGGGCATGCTATAGTATGTCGTTTTTCACGATTTCAGAGGATTTGAAAAAATGGTGAAAATCAAGGAAAGCGAAAGGCTATAGTTCATGGTCTCGGAGGGCATGCTATAGTATGTCGTTTTTCACGATTTCAGAGGATTTGAAAAAATGGTGAAAATCACGGAAAGCGAAAGGCTATAGTCCATGGTCTCGGAGGGCATGCTATAGTATGTCGTTTTTCACGATTTCGGAGGATTTGAAAAAATGGTGAAAATCACGGAAAGTGAAAGGCTATAGTCCATGGTCTCGGAGGGCATGCTATAGTATGTCGTTTTTCACGATTTCAGAGGATTTGAAAAAATGGTGAAAATCACGGAAAGCGAAAGGCTATAGTCCATGGTCTCGGAGGGCATGCTATAGTATGTCGTTTTTCACGATTTCAGAGGATTTGAAAAAATGGTGAAAATCACGGAAAGCGAAAGGCTATAGTCCATGGTCTCGGAGGGCATGCTATAGTATGTCATTTTTCACGATTTCGGAGGATTTGAAAAAATGGTGAAAATCACGGAAAGCGAAAGGCTATAGTCCATGGTCTCGGAGGGCATGCTATAGTATGTCGTTTTTCACGATTTCAGAGGATTTGAAAAAATTGTGAAAATCACTGAAAGCGAAAGGCTATAGTCCATGGTCTCGGAGGGCATGCTATAGTATGTAGTTTTTCACGATTTCAGAGGATTTGAAAAAATTGTGAAAATCACGGAAGCGAAAGTCTATAGTCCATGGTCTCGGAGGTCATGCTATAGTATGTCGTTTTTCACGATTTCGGAGGATTTGAAAAAATGGTGTGAAAATCACGGAAAGCGAAAGGCTATAGTCCATGGTCTCGGAGGGCATGCTATAGTATGTCGTTTTTCACGATTTCAGAGGATTTGAAAAAATGGTGAAAATCACGGAAGCGAAAGGCTATAGTCCATGGTCTCGGAGGGCATGCTATAGTATGTCGTTTTTCACGATTTCAGAGGATTTGAAAAAATGGTGAAAATCACGGAAAGCGAAATGATATAGTCCTTGGTCTCGGAGGGCATGCTATAGTATGTTGTTTTTCACGATTTCAGAGGATTTGAAAAAATGGTGAAAATCACGGAAAGCGAAAGGCTATAGTCCATGGTCTCGGAGGGCATGCTATAGTATGTCGTTTTTCACGATTTCAGAGGATTTGAAAAAATGGTGAAAATCACGGAAAGCGAAAGGCTATAGTCCATGGTCTCGGAGGGCATGCTATAGTATGTCGTTTTTCACGATTTCAGAGGATTTAAAAAAATGGTGAAAATCGCGGAAAGCGAAAGGCTATAGTCCATGGTCTCGGAGGGCATGCTATAGTATGTTGTTTTTCACGATTTCAGAGGATTTGAAAAAATGGTGAAAATCACGGAAAGCTAAAGGCTATAGTCCATGGTCTCGGAGGGCATGCTATAGTATGTCGTTTTTCACGATTTCAGAGGATTTGAAAAAATTGTGAAAATCACGGAAAGCGAAAGGCTATAGTCCATGGTCTCGGAGGGCATGCTATAGTATGTCGTTTTTCACGATTTCAAAGGATTTTAAAAAATGGTGAAAATCACGGAAAGCGAAAGGCTATAGTCCATGGTCTCGGAGGGCATGCTATAGTATGTCGTTTTTCACGATTTCAGAGGATTTGAAAAAATGGTGAAAATCACGGAAAGCGAAAGGCTATAGTCCATGGTCTCGGAGGGCATGCTATAGTATGTCGTTTTTCACGATTTCAGAGGATTTGAAAACATGGTGAAAATCACGGAAAGCGAAAGGCTATAGTCCATGGTCTCGGAGGGCATGCTATAGTATGTCGTTTTTCACGATTTCAGAGGATTTGAAAAAATTGTGAAAATCACGGAAAGCGAAAGGCTATAGTCCATGGTCTCGGAGGGCATGCTATAGTATGTTGTTTTTCACGATTTCAGAGGATTTGAAAAAATGGTGAAAATCGCGAAAGGCTATAGTCCATGGTCTCGGAGGGCATGCTATAGTATGTCGTTTTTCACGATTTCAGAGGATTTGAAAAAATTGTGAAAATCACGGAAAGCGAAAGGCTATAGTCCATGGTCTCGGAGGGCATGCTATAGTATGTCATTTTTCACGATTTCAAAGGACTTTAAAAAATGGTGAAAATCACGGAAAGCGAAAGGCTATAGTCCATGGTCTCGGTGGGCATGCTATAGTATGTTGTTTTTCACGATTTCAGAGGATTTGAAAAAATGGTGAAAATCACGGAAAGCGAAAGGCTATAGTCCATGGTCTCGGAGGGCATGCTATAGTATGTCGTTTTTCACGATTTCGGAGGATTTGAAAAAATTGTGAAAATCAACGAAGCGAAAGGCTATAGTCCATGGTCTCGGAGGGCATGCTATAGTATGTCGTTTTTCACGATTTCAGAGGATTTGAAAAAATGGTGAAAATCACGGAAAGCGAAAGGCTATAGTCCATGGTCTCGGAGGGCATGCTATAGTATGTCGTTTTTCACGATTTCAGAGGATTTGAAAAAATGGTGAAAATCACGAAAAGCGAAAGGCTATAGTCCATGGTCTCGGTGGGCATGCTATAGTATGTTGTTTTTCACGATTTCAGAGGATTTGAAAAAATGGTGAAAATCACGGAAAGCGAAAGGCTATAGTCCATGGTCTCGGAGGGCATGCTATAGTATGTCGTTTTTCACGATTTCAGAGGATTTGAAAAAATGGTGAAAATCACGGAAAGCGAAAGGCTATAGTCCATGGTCTCGGAGGGCATGCTATAGTATGTCGTTTTTCACGATTTCAGAGGATTTGAAAACATGGTGAAAATCACGGAAAGCGAAAGGCTATAGTCCATGGTCTCGGAGGGCATGCTATAGTATGTTGTTTTTCACGATTTCAGAGGATTTGAAAAAATGGTGAAAATCGCGAAAGGCTATAGTCCATGGTCTCGGAGGGCATGCTATAGTATGTCGTTTTTCACGATTTCAGAGGATTTGAAAATATTGTGAAAATCACGGAAAGCGAAAGGCTATAGTCCATGGTCTCGGAGGGCATGCTATAGTATGTCATTTTTCACGATTTCAAAGGACTTTAAAAAATGGTGAAAATCACGGAAAGCGAAAGGCTATAGTCCATGGTCTTGGTGGGCATGCTATAGTATGTTGTTTTTCACGATTTCAGAGGATTTGAAAAAATGGTGAAAATCACGGAAAGCGAAAGGCTATAGTCCATGGTCTCGGAGGGCATGCTATAGTATGTCGTTTTTCACGATTTCGGAGGATTTGAAAAAATTGTGAAAATCAACGAAGCGAAAGGCTATAGTCCATGGTCTCGGAGGGCATGCTATAGTATGTCGTTTTTCACGATTTCAGAGGATTTGAAAAAATGGTGAAAATCACGGAAAGCGAAAGGCTATAGTCCATGGTCTCGGAGGGCATGCTATAGTATGTCGTTTTTCATGATTTCAGCGGATTTGAAAAAATGGTGAAAATCACGGAAAGCGAAAGGCTATAGTCCATGGTCTCGGAGGGCATGCTATAGTATGTCGTTTTTCACGATTTCAGAGGATTTGAAAAAATGGTGAAAATCACGGAAAGCGAAAGGCTATAGTCCATAGTCTCGGAGGGCATGCTATAGTATGTCGTTTTTCACGATTTCAGAGGATTTGAAAAAATGGTGAAAATCACGGAAAGCGAAAGGCTATAGTCCATGGTCTCGGAGGGCATTCTATAGTATGTCGTTTTTCACGCTTTCAGAGGATTTGAAAAAATGGTGAAAATCACGGAAAGCGAAAGGCTATAGTCCATGGTCTCGGAGGGCATGCTATAGTATGTCATTTTTCACGATTTCAGAGGATTTGAAAAAATGGTGAAAGTCACGGAAAGCGAAAGGCTATAGTCCATGGTCTCGGAGGGCATGCTATAGTATGTCGTTTTTCACGATTTCAGAGGATTTGAAAAAATGGTGAAAGTCACGGAAAGCGAAAGGCTATAGTCCATGGTCTCGGAGGGCATGCTATAGTATGTCGTTTTTCACGATTTCAGAGGATTTGAAAAAATGGTGAAAATCACGGAAAGCGAAAGGCTATAGTCCATGGTCTCGGAGGGCATGCTATAGTATGTCGTTTTTCACGATTTCGGAGGATTTGAAAAAATGGTGAAAATCACGGAAAGCGAAAGGCTATAGTCCATGGTCTCGGAGGGCATGCTATAGTATGTCGTTTTTCACGATTTCAGAGGATTTGAAAAAATGGTGAAAATCACGGAAAGCGAAAGGCTATAGTCCATGGTCTCGGAGGGCATGCTATAGTATGTCGTTTTTCACGATTTCAGAGGATTTGAAAAAATGGTGAAAATCAACGAAGCGAAAGGCTATAGTCCATGGTCTCGGAGGGCATGCTATAGTATGTCGTTTTTCACGATTTCAGAGGATTTGAAAAAATGGTGAAAATCACGGAAAGCGAAAGGCTATAGTCCATGGTCTCGGAGGGCATGCTATAGTATGTCGTTTTTCATGATTTCAGCGGATTTGAAAAAATGGTGAAAATCACGGAAAGCGAAAGGCTATAGTCCATGGTCTCGGAGGGCATGCTATAGTATGTCGTTTTTCACGATTTCAGAGGATTTGAAAAAATGGTGAAAATCACGGAAAGCGAAAGGCTATAGTCCATAGTCTCGGAGGGCATGCTATAGTATGTCGTTTTTCACGATTTCAGAGGATTTGAAAAAATGGTGAAAATCACGGAAAGCGAAAGGCTATATTCCATGGTCTCGGAGGGCATGCTATAGTATGTCGTTTTTCACGATTTCAGAGGATTTGAAAAAATGGTGAAAATCAAGGAAAGCGAAAGGCTATAGTTCATGGTCTCGGAGGGCATGCTATAGTATGTCGTTTTTCACGATTTCAGAGGATTTGAAAAAATTGTGAAAATCACGGAAAGCGAAAGGCTATAGTCCATGGTCTCGGAGGGCATGCTATAGTATGTCGTTTTTCACGATTTCGGAGGATTTGAAAAAATGGTGAAAATCACGGAAAGTGAAAGGCTATAGTCCATGGTCTCGGAGGGCATGCTATAGTATGTCGTTTTTCACGATTTCAGAGGATTTGAAAAAATGGTGAAAATCACGGAAAGCGAAAGGCTATAGTCCATGGTCTCGGAGGGCATGCTATAGTATGTCGTTTTTCACGATTTCAGAGGATTTGAAAAAATGGTGAAAATCACGGAAAGCGAAAGGCTATAGTCCATGGTCTCGGAGGGCATGCTATAGTATGTCATTTTTCACGATTTCGGAGGATTTGAAAAAATGGTGAAAATCACGGAAAGCGAAAGGCTATAGTCCATGGTCTCGGAGGGCATGCTATAGTATGTCGTTTTTCACGATTTCAGAGGATTTGAAAAAATTGTGAAAATCACTGAAAGCGAAAGGCTATAGTCCATGGTCTCGGAGGGCATGCTATAGTATGTAGTTTTTCACGATTTCAGAGGATTTGAAAAAATTGTGAAAATCACGGAAGCGAAAGTCTATAGTCCATGGTCTCGGAGGTCATGCTATAGTATGTCGTTTTTCACGATTTCGGAGGATTTGAAAAAATGGTGTGAAAATCACGGAAAGCGAAAGGCTATAGTCCATGGTCTCGGAGGGCATGCTATAGTATGTCGTTTTTCACGATTTCAGAGGATTTGAAAAAATGGTGAAAATCACGGAAAGCGAAATGATATAGTCCTTGGTCTCGGAGGGCATGCTATAGTATGTTGTTTTTCACGATTTCAGAGGATTTGAAAAAATGGTGAAAATCACGGAAAGCGAAAGGCTATAGTCCATGGTCTCGGAGGGCATGCTATAGTATGTCGTTTTTCACGATTTCAGAGGATTTGAAAAAATGGTGAAAATCACGGAAAGCGAAAGGCTATAGTCCATGGTCTCGGAGGGCATGCTATAGTATGTCGTTTTTCACGATTTCAGAGGATTTAAAAAAATGGTGAAAATCGCGGAAAGCGAAAGGCTATAGTCCATGGTCTCGGAGGGCATGCTATAGTATGTTGTTTTTCACGATTTCAGAGGATTTGAAAAAATGGTGAAAATCACGGAAAGCTAAAGGCTATAGTCCATGGTCTCGGAGGGCATGCTATAGTATGTCGTTTTTCACGATTTCAGAGGATTTGAAAAAATTGTGAAAATCACGGAAAGCGAAAGGCTATAGTCCATGGTCTCGGAGGGCATGCTATAGTATGTCGTTTTTCACGATTTCAAAGGATTTTAAAAAATGGTGAAAATCACGGAAAGCGAAAGGCTATAGTCCATGGTCTCGGAGGGCATGCTATAGTATGTCGTTTTTCACGATTTCAGAGGATTTGAAAAAATGGTGAAAATCACGGAAAGCGAAAGGCTATAGTCCATGGTCTCGGAGGGCATGCTATAGTATGTCGTTTTTCACGATTTCAGAGGATTTGAAAACATGGTGAAAATCACGGAAAGCGAAAGGCTATAGTCCATGGTCTCGGAGGGCATGCTATAGTATGTCGTTTTTCACGATTTCAGAGGATTTGAAAAAATTGTGAAAATCACGGAAAGCGAAAGGCTATAGTCCATGGTCTCGGAGGGCATGCTATAGTATGTTGTTTTTCACGATTTCAGAGGATTTGAAAAAATGGTGAAAATCGCGAAAGGCTATAGTCCATGGTCTCGGAGGGCATGCTATAGTATGTAGTTTTTCACGATTTCAGAGGATTTGAAAAAATTGTGAAAATCACGGAAAGCGAAAGGCTATAGTCCATGGTCTCGGAGGGCATGCTATAGTATGTCATTTTTCACGATTTCAAAGGACTTTAAAAAATGGTGAAAATCACGGAAAGCGAAAGGCTATAGTCCATGGTCTCGGTGGGCATGCTATAGTATGTTGTTTTTCACGATTTCAGAGGATTTGAAAAAATGGTGAAAATCACGGAAAGCGAAAGGCTATAGTCCATGGTCTCGGAGGGCATGCTATAGTATGTCGTTTTTCACGATTTCGGAGGATTTGAAAAAATTGTGAAAATCAACGAAGCGAAAGGCTATAGTCCATGGTCTCGGAGGGCATGCTATAGTATGTCGTTTTTCACGATTTCAGAGGATTTGAAAAAATGGTGAAAATCACGGAAAGCGAAAGGCTATAGTCCATGGTCTCGGAGGGCATGCTATAGTATGTCGTTTTTCACGATTTCAGAGGATTTGAAAAAATGGTGAAAATCACGAAAAGCGAAAGGCTATAGTCCATGGTCTCGGTGGGCATGCTATAGTATGTTGTTTTTCACGATTTCAGAGGATTTGAAAAAATGGTGAAAATCACGGAAAGCGAAAGGCTATAGTCCATGGTCTCGGAGGGCATGCTATAGTATGTCGTTTTTCACGATTTCAGAGGATTTGAAAAAATGGTGAAAATCACGGAAAGCGAAAGGCTATAGTCCATGGTCTCGGAGGGCATGCTATAGTATGTCGTTTTTCACGATTTCAGAGGATTTGAAAACATGGTGAAAATCACGGAAAGCGAAAGGCTATAGTCCATGGTCTCGGAGGGCATGCTATAGTATGTTGTTTTTCACGATTTCAGAGGATTTGAAAAAATGGTGAAAATCGCGAAAGGCTATAGTCCATGGTCTCGGAGGGCATGCTATAGTATGTCGTTTTTCACGATTTCAGAGGATTTGAAAATATTGTGAAAATCACGGAAAGCGAAAGGCTATAGTCCATGGTCTCGGAGGGCATGCTATAGTATGTCATTTTTCACGATTTCAAAGGACTTTAAAAAATGGTGAAAATCACGGAAAGCGAAAGGCTATAGTCCATGGTCTTGGTGGGCATGCTATAGTATGTTGTTTTTCACGATTTCAGAGGATTTGAAAAAATGGTGAAAATCACGGAAAGCGAAAGGCTATAGTCCATGGTCTCGGAGGGCATGCTATAGTATGTCGTTTTTCACGATTTCGGAGGATTTGAAAAAATTGTGAAAATCAACGAAGCGAAAGGCTATAGTCCATGGTCTCGGAGGGCATGCTATAGTATGTCGTTTTTCACGATTTCAGAGGATTTGAAAAAATGGTGAAAATCACGGAAAGCGAAAGGCTATAGTCCATGGTCTCGGAGGGCATGCTATAGTATGTCGTTTTTCATGATTTCAGCGGATTTGAAAAAATGGTGAAAATCACGGAAAGCGAAAGGCTATAGTCCATGGTCTCGGAGGGCATGCTATAGTATGTCGTTTTTCACGATTTCAGAGGATTTGAAAAAATGGTGAAAATCACGGAAAGCGAAAGGCTATAGTCCATAGTCTCGGAGGGCATGCTATAGTATGTCGTTTTTCACGATTTCAGAGGATTTGAAAAAATGGTGAAAATCACGGAAAGCGAAAGGCTATAGTCCATGGTCTCGGTGGGCATGCTATAGTATGTTGTTTTTCACGATTTCAGAGGATTTGAAAAAATGGTGAAAATCACGGAAAGCGAAAGGCTATAGTCCATGGTCTCGGAGGGCATGCTATAGTATGTCGTTTTTCACGATTTCAGAGGATTTGAAAAAATGGTGAAAATCACGGAAAGCGAAAGGCTATAGTCCATGGTCTCGGAGGGCATGCTATAGTATGTCGTTTTTCACGATTTCAGAGGATTTGAAAAAATGGTGAAAATCACGGAAAGCGAAAGGCTATAGTCCATGGTCTCGGAGGGCATGCTATAGTATGTCATTTTTCACGATTTCGGAGGATTTGAAAAAATGGTGAAAATCACGGAAAGCGAAAGGCTATAGTCCATGGTCTCGGAGGGCATGCTATAGTATGTCGTTTTTCACGATTTCAGAGGATTTGAAAAAATTGTGAAAATCACTGAAAGCGAAAGGCTATAGTCCATGGTCTCGGAGGGCATGCTATAGTATGTAGTTTTTCACGATTTCAGAGGATTTGAAAAAATTGTGAAAATCACGGAAGCGAAAGTCTATAGTCCATGGTCTCGGAGGGCATGCTATAGTATGTCGTTTTTCACGATTTCGGAGGATTTGAAAAAATGGTGTGAAAATCACGGAAAGCGAAAGGCTATAGTCCATGGTCTCGGAGGGCATGCTATAGTATGTCGTTTTTCACGATTTCAGAGGATTTGAAAAAATGGTGAAAATCACGGAAGCGAAAGGCTATAGTCCATGGTCTCGGAGGGCATGCTATAGTATGTCGTTTTTAACGATTTCAGAGGATTTGAAAAAATGGTGAAAATCACGGAAAGCGAAATGATATAGTCCTTGGTCTCGGAGGGCATGCTATAGTATGTTGTTTTTCACGATTTCAGAGGATTTGAAAAAATGGTGAAAATCACGGAAAGCGAAAGGCTATAGTCCATGGTCTCGGAGGGCATGCTATAGTATGTCGTTTTTCACGATTTCAGAGGATTTGAAAAAATGGTGAAAATCACGGAAAGCGAAAGGCTATAGTCCATGGTCTCGGAGGGCATGCTATAGTATGTCGTTTTTCACGATTTCAGAGGATTTAAAAAAATGGTGAAAATCGCGGAAAGCGAAAGGCTATAGTCCATGGTCTCGGAGGGCATGCTATAGTATGTTGTTTTTCACGATTTCAGAGGATTTGAAAAAATGGTGAAAATCACGGAAAGCTAAAGGCTATAGTCCATGGTCTCGGAGGGCATGCTATAGTATGTCGTTTTTCACGATTTCAGAGGATTTGAAAAAATTGTGAAAATCACGGAAAGCGAAAGGCTATAGTCCATGGTCTCGGAGGGCATGCTATAGTATGTCGTTTTTCACGATTTCAAAGGATTTTAAAAAATGGTGAAAATCACGGAAAGCGAAAGGCTATAGTCCATGGTCTCGGAGGGCATGCTATAGTATGTCGTTTTTCACGATTTCAGAGGATTTGAAAAAATGGTGAAAATCACGAAAAGCGAAAGGCTATAGTCCATGGTCTCGGTGGGCATGCTATAGTATGTTGTTTTTCACGATTTCAGAGGATTTGAAAAAATGGTGAAAATCACGGAAAGCGAAAGGCTATAGTCCATGGTCTCGGAGGGCATGCTATAGTATGTCGTTTTTCACGATTTCAGAGGATTTGAAAAAATGGTGAAAATCACGGAAAGCGAAAGGCTATAGTCCATGGTCTCGGAGGGCATGCTATAGTATGTCGTTTTTCACGATTTCAGAGGATTTGAAAACATGGTGAAAATCACGGAAAGCGAAAGGCTATAGTCCATGGTCTCGGAGGGCATGCTATAGTATGTCGTTTTTCACGATTTCAGAGGATTTGAAAAAATTGTGAAAATCACGGAAAGCGAAAGGCTATAGTCCATGGTCTCGGAGGGCATGCTATAGTATGTTGTTTTTCACGATTTCAGAGGATTTGAAAAAATGGTGAAAATCGCGAAAGGCTATAGTCCATGGTCTCGGAGGGCATGCTATAGTATGTCGTTTTTCACGATTTCAGAGGATTTGAAAAAATTGTGAAAATCACGGAAAGCGAAAGGCTATAGTCCATGGTCTCGGAGGGCATGCTATAGTATGTCATTTTTCACGATTTCAAAGGACTTTAAAAAATGGTGAAAATCACGGAAAGCGAAAGGCTATAGTCCATGGTCTCGGTGGGCATGCTATAGTATGTTGTTTTTCACGATTTCAGAGGATTTGAAAAAATGGTGAAAATCACGGAAAGCGAAAGGCTATAGTCCATGGTCTCGGAGGGCATGCTATAGTATGTCGTTTTTCACGATTTCGGAGGATTTGAAAAAATTGTGAAAATCAACGAAGCGAAAGGCTATAGTCCATGGTCTCGGAGGGCATGCTATAGTATGTCGTTTTTCACGATTTCAGAGGATTTGAAAAAATGGTGAAAATCACGGAAAGCGAAAGGCTATAGTCCATGGTCTCGGAGGGCATGCTATAGTATGTCGTTTTTCACGATTTCAGAGGATTTGAAAAAATGGTGAAAATCACGAAAAGCGAAAGGCTATAGTCCATGGTCTCGGTGGGCATGCTATAGTATGTTGTTTTTCACGATTTCAGAGGATTTGAAAAAATGGTGAAAATCACGGAAAGCGAAAGGCTATAGTCCATGGTCTCGGTGGGCATGCTATAGTATGTTGTTTTTCACGATTTCAGAGGATTTGAAAAAATGGTGAAAATCACGGAAAGCGAAAGGCTATAGTCCATGGTCTCGGAGGGCATGCTATAGTATGTCGTTTTTCACGATTTCGGAGGATTTGAAAAAATTGTGAAAATCAACGAAGCGAAAGGCTATAGTCCATGGTCTCGGAGGGCATGCTATAGTATGTCGTTTTTCACGATTTCAGAGGATTTGAAAAAATGGTGAAAATCACGGAAAGCGAAAGGCTATAGTCCATGGTCTCGGAGGGCATGCTATAGTATGTCGTTTTTCACGATTTCAGAGGATTTGAAAAAATGGTGAAAATCACGAAAAGCGAAAGGCTATAGTCCATGGTCTCGGTGGGCATGCTATAGTATGTTGTTTTTCACGATTTCAGAGGATTTGAAAAAATGGTGAAAATCACGGAAAGCGAAAGGCTATAGTCCATGGTCTCGGAGGGCATGCTATAGTATGTCGTTTTTCACGATTTCGGAGGATTTGAAAAAATTGTGAAAATCAACGAAGCGAAAGGCTATAGTCCATGGTCTCGGAGGGCATGCTATAGTATGTCGTTTTTCACGATTTCAGAGGATTTGAAAAAATTGTGAAAATCACGGAAAGCGAAAGGCTATAGTCCATGGTCTCGGAGGGCATGCTATAGTATGTCGTTTTTCACGATTTCAGAGGATTTGAAAAAATGGTGAAAATCACGAAAAGCGAAAGGCTATAGTCCATGGTCTCGGTGGGCATGCTATAGTATGTTGTTTTTCACGATTTCAGAGGATTTGAAAAAATGGTGAAAATCACGGAAAGCGAAAGGCTATAGTCCATGGTCTCGGAGGGCATGCTATAGTATGTCGTTTTTCACGATTTCAGAGGATTTGAAAAAATGGTGAAAATCACGGAAAGCGAAAGGCTATAGTCCATGGTCTCGGAGGGCATGCTATAGTATGTCGTTTTTCACGATTTCAGAGGATTTGAAAACATGGTGAAAATCACGGAAAGCGAAAGGCTATAGTCCATGGTCTCGGAGGGCATGCTATAGTATGTCGTTTTTCACGATTTCAGAGGATTTGAAAAAATTGTGAAAATCACGGAAAGCGAAAGGCTATAGTCCATGGTCTCGGAGGGCATGCTATAGTATGTTGTTTTTCACGATTTCAGAGGATTTGAAAAAATGGTGAAAATCGCGAAAGGCTATAGTCCATGGTCTCGGAGGGCATGCTATAGTATGTCGTTTTTCACGATTTCAGAGGATTTGAAAATATTGTGAAAATCACGGAAAGCGAAAGGCTATAGTCCATGGTCTCGGAGGGCATGCTATAGTATGTCATTTTTCACGATTTCAAAGGACTTTAAAAAATGGTGAAAATCACGGAAAGCGAAAGGCTATAGTCCATGGTCTCGGTGGGCATGCTATAGTATGTTGTTTTTCACGATTTCAGAGGATTTGAAAAAATGGTGAAAATCACGGAAAGCGAAAGGCTATAGTCCATGGTCTCGGAGGGCATGCTATAGTATGTCGTTTTTCACGATTTCGGAGGATTTGAAAAAATTGTGAAAATCAACGAAGCGAAAGGCTATAGTCCATGGTCTCGGAGGGCATGCTATAGTATGTCGTTTTTCACGATTTCAGAGGATTTGAAAAAATGGTGAAAATCACGGAAAGCGAAAGGCTATAGTCCATGGTCTCGGAGGGCATGCTATAGTATGTCGTTTTTCATGATTTCAGCGGATTTGAAAAAATGGTGAAAATCACGGAAAGCGAAAGGCTATAGTCCATGGTCTCGGAGGGCATGCTATAGTATGTCGTTTTTCACGATTTCAGAGGATTTGAAAAAATGGTGAAAATCACGGAAAGCGAAAGGCTATAGTCCATAGTCTCGGAGGGCATGCTATAGTATGTCGTTTTTCACGATTTCAGAGGATTTGAAAAAATGGTGAAAATCACGGAAAGCGAAAGGCTATATTCCATGGTCTCGGAGGGCATGCTATAGTATGTCGTTTTTCACGATTTCAGAGTATTTGAAAAAATGGTGAAAATCAAGGAAAGCGAAAGGCTATAGTCCATGGTCTCGGAGGGCATGCTATAGTATGTCGTTTTTCACGATTTCAGAGGATTTGAAAAAATGGTGAAAATCACGGAAAGCGAAAGGCTATAGTCCATGGTCTCGGAGGGCATGCTATAGTATGTCGTTTTTCACGATTTCAGAGGATTTGAAAAAATGGTGAAAATCACGGAAAGCGAAAGGCTATAGTCCATGGTCTCGGAGGGCATGCTATAGTATGTCGTTTTTCACTGATCTTTCATAATCCTTAACTTATGTTTATGTTCGAAAAAGGAGTAGGAAGAAGTTTATTGAAAAACGTATCGAGTCCTACCCCTTCTTTGTGTATCTCAATACATCAAAACTTATATTCAGGTTCATTTTTTTTCTTTGTTTACACACTCACAGTATAATAATAAAATGGAAATATATTTATTTTTAATAAAAAAAATCAAGTCTATATAAGATAATACAACTAAATATATAATTACAATGTATAATAACAATAATAATAATTATTAATAATTAATAATTATGGTAATGACAATAACTATTTGTATATAATAAGATCAGCACTTTGCCCAATTGGCTATTTTTCTAACCTATATCTCTTAATTATGTCGCTTTTGAACATCACTTTGAACCCATTCCATGTCCTGCTTAGTTTCAGTTCATCCCTGTTCCATAGTGTAACCCCTTTGACAGAAATACAGTGTAATTTTGCATTGGTCCTCACAAGTGGCTGCTCAAACATACAAATTCCTCTTAAATTATAATTTATATTTTTCTTTTGTGGATTTTCTATGTTATGTTGTGTCCATGACATCATGGACACTTTGAAATACTAAAATATCTAAAAACGCATATTAACCACACAAAAACACCAGGAAACTGTTTCTTGTCTCCCAAACATCATTAAAATAAGATCTGGTTGCAAAAGGGGTGGCCTTTAATTTCAACAGAAAGCAGCCTTTCTGTTGAAATGGCTTTGTGTGCTGCTGAGAGAGACTGAGAAATCCTGAGATATTACAATTAATGTATCCAACACATCATTCATAAAATAACCAATTGGGTTCAGGGCCCTTACAGCATCATAAGTGCAATCATTGTGTTTTTAATTGGTCGAACCATGCCAATTGTTTATCATTTGATATATATTCACTAATTGATTGTCAGCCAGCTAGACACTATAACATTAATTTTGACACTCAGATTGTTAAAATAACATTACTGTGTAGTGTGTAGGTGCTAGCAAAAATAATGATTACTTCATGTAAGCACTTGTCTGAGACAGGGTGGGGTTATAGCAGAGGTATTTTTTAATTAAGACACCAAACTAGGGTGAAAATGAAAGATTACATGGGCTGTCAAATAAATCTGCAATGTTCTTTTTTTCTCCAACAGTTATTTCAGGCAAATATCCCAAATCCATCATCATGTATATTAGAGGTATGTATTAGCAGTGGGTGGATGGGATAACGCCGGCTACATGGAAATAACGGTTCACAACAATAAAGACAAGACTATACTTTCATTTATACGTTTCAATGATTCACTGTTCCTCGTTAATATAAAAATACCCATACTATCCAGTCATTCCAGTGTAAGGTATTGATTAAGATTGCCGTTTTTTTCTTCATCACCACACAGCTTCTGTACACATTTGTAACTGGAAGCTTCCCAGGCCAGTAACCATCAGAGCCATTAAATAGAAGAGTTACGATATTGACTTTGAGGGGGCAGAAACCGAGCGCTGGAGTTGGAAATACATTGTTTTCAATGAGGGCGGCGCAAATAAGAGCTATTTTAAGCAAGTGTGCAACTGTTTTAAATTATTGTACAGTAACAACTAAAGTCTCTTTAATGTTTATGTTGTACTATTACTACAAAACAATCTAAAATAAAGGGATTTAAGATCATTAAAGCTGGGCTGTTGCCTGAGTCCAATGCATTTCTGCCTACTTCCGGTCCAGGACTTGTCCCAGTTGGTTGTCCCCATGCTCAATAGAAGTCTATGCAGGAGAGCCGCCATTGGACTGGCCCCATGAAGTGAACGCAGTTTGCGTAACTCTGTCTATGTCTAAGGCTCTGGTAACCATAATCCCCCCCCCCCCCCCCCCACCTCCAGTCAGTATTTTGATATCTGTACCTGTACAGTTATCAGACACTCAGCATTCCTCCAACTCATATATCAGTCAGCTACCAGATGGCTAATTGGCATGTATAGATGAAAATGTCCTGGAATTGGACAGCTGGTCTACCCAACAGGTACAGGCCATGCAGACACATGTTGACTGCTGTTACTGTAACGTGTTAATGCTGTATATGATGACACAGTGACATAAAGGCTATACATTGGCAGCAGATGACAACAGCGTATAAGTACTGTAATAGATTTGGTCCCATTAAGACCTGCGAGGTCGATTCTACAAATGCTTTCTAAATCAGTATACTGTAGTTCTCACACTTTCAAGATTTTTCAAAAAATTTCAAAAATAGCAGCTGTACAAGCTTGTGTGAGCTCAAAGACTCTTAACGGGGTTAGACATGTTGACCAATTTAGGTTGAACCATTTTGAACTGAACCTAGGCTACTGTGCTTTCTTACTTAAATGAGATCCATGACGCAACAATAGATCAGAAGTATAGGCTACAAATATTGACCACATCGACCTATATATGGAGCATGTCTAGGCTGCTAGCAGGGCTGGACTGGCCACCGGGCATACCGGGCATTTTCCCGGTGGGCCGCGACCGTAGGGGGCCGCCATGATTTTTTTTGACAGGCAGGCAGGCCAATAGGCGGCAGGCCACCAGGTAGCGCCCCCCCTGACCCCCCCGGCGGTGCTTGTTTGTGTGTGTGCCTCGACGGAGTGGGTGGTAGAGTTTCTGCTATCTGCGCGCTGGTTGTGGTGGGCCGGTCTGGGCCAAATTCACGCGAAAATGCCCGGGCCGAATTTTTGTCCCAGTCCAGCCCTGGCTGCTAGCCTAGGTATTAAACCACCCCATTCAACCGTTATCACTGTATAACGGGCGAATCCGCTGTATTAAACATGGCACCCATAGCAAATGTGGATGCCAAAGGTTCATTGGTGCCAAGGAATGTTAATTCTTCTACCTACTGTGTCATTATCCAACATGCTCTAACTTCTAATCTATTGGCACACAAGTCTTCTGTGCAATTGTAACAGACAGTCAGGGCGAGGGAGTGCTTTCTTTGAAGGATGATGGAAAATTAGGATGGACGGACACACGGACGGACGGAGTGCAAAACATACTCTCTCCCCTTGCCTTCGGCCTGGTGGAGACAATACAAGCCTGGGTACCAACTACCACGGCTAATACAGAAGGGACACATTCAATAATTAGAAATAGCTTGAAACATTTATTGAGGTAGAACCAACCACCATTACCATTAGCTCTGGTCCATAGCCCTAATGCTTAATTCTGCCTTGTAGGCAAAATTAAGTAGGGCTATGGACCAGAGCTGCTACATTACCATTATGATGAAATAATGCATGTGCACAAAGCTGAACATTGTTTTCAACTAAAAATATTTGTATCCCCAGCAGCAGGAGGCTAACATGCCCACACAATGAAAACCATCATTGCTGTAGATCTGATGGACTGTGGTGTAAAATAATGAACTGTAAGTATGCCTACCTACACTCAGGTAGCCTACTTACAGGCTTATGTACAATTTTATGTTTTTTTTATGTTACTGGAGTATTTCCAATTTGCAGTATATGCTACTTTTAGTTCTACTCCACTATATCTCAAAGGATTTTTTTTTTTTTTTTTTTACTTTTAATCCACTACACTACAACTTTATAGTTAGGTCTACTAGTGTATATTTTGATTATAAATACGAAAACATATACATCTTCAACACTACATTTCAGCCATTTGAAAATAGCTGATCTACAAGTGAGCTTGTAGATCTGCTAATTTCTAAAGATTTTGTATACACTTTTTACATGTGAAGTAAATGGGATATGCTGCATTCCCCAGGCACAGGAATTTCAACACATGTTAATTCGGATGTATGTGTCTGACTCTTTTTCAAGGCAAAGATAAAGTAATTCAGAATAAGAAGAAGCTGTGAGTCGGCTCGGCTGTCTGCAGTCAGCAGCACCACCAGTGACAGCACGGTTCACACCACTGCAGCAACACTGACACGTTCAGCGGAGTGGCTGCTGTCTGTGTTCCGTCTGTTAAGAGCCATGAGCCGGGAGGGGCAGCAACACCGCCGGGTAATCTCCACACTGACTCGAGACTTGAGAAAAAGACTCATATCGGCCAAAATATCCCAAAACAATGCCCGAGGAACTTTAATTAAAAGCTAGATGCAGTGTCTATAATTGGGTCAAGGGTGTTGCTTTCGTGAGCAATGGTGTACGAGATTGGTAATAAATTGGTCAAAGTAACTCATTTTTAGACCATCTGGGGGAAATAAATACATTTGCGCGGCCTCGCGGAGTCCCCCCCCCCCCAACGCAATTCTAGCCTACCCAAAGGTAAAATCCACCCGCCGCCTATGTGTCTGACATGATTGCCATTGGGGAGAGGTGTGCTATTGATGCAGTGGATCAGAGAGAGTGGCCTGAACTGAAGACTGTATTCTCTGAGCACAGACGCAGTTCACTTAATGCGGCATGCATGTTAATATCGGAATACTGATATGTTATTGATTTCAGCTGTTACAATTCCAAACATGCAAACATGACCCGCTTAAATTACTGCATGTCTATATTAGTAGCTTAATGACAGGCTATACTAGTCTTTTTTATGTCCAATGTATTTGCATTTAAGTTCATAATCATAATTTCGTAAAGTTAACATAACATATACATCTATTTGAAATTAAATAAAAAATGTTACTTTTCAGGATTCCAATTCAAAAATAGGTAAAAAATTATTCAGGATTCCAATTTTAAAAAATAGCAAAACAAAAGCAGATCTACTAGCTCAAAATGCATCGCACTGTGACACGTTTTGACCTTGTAGATCAGCTATTTTTGACTATATATATACAGCATACTACTTTTGGTACCTACATTTTGTTAGCAGTAGCCTACTTTGAGTATGTTTTTTATTATTATTCTGGACAACTGCTGATGGGACTGCAATCGCCTATTTCTTTCAGCAGTCACCACTCTGCACCATGGAAAACAAGAACACACAAAAACTCGACCACGACCCGTTGCAGTGTTCCTCTGCTAGTTTCTTAGAGTCTGTACAAGCCTTCAGCCCTGCTGCGGGTCGCTGGGGAGAAGTCGGTGTGGTGGTGGTGCCGCCGGTGGCAGTTCTCCTCCTGCCGGGTGCATTGTTCAGTCTGAAATGAGCATCCTCGGGAGCTTTTCTGCACAGCCCGGCTTTCACCAGAGCGCCACTGTCTTGGCACAGCTTCTTCTGTTTGCTGAGAGCCCGTGAGATTTGCTTCCAATATAATTTCGCGTTTGAAACATACTGGGGACACGCGGCCGGTTTATTGGCGACGTACTCGCAGCTGTAACTCTTCTTGCTGCTTTTCTTGCAGGTCACGCCGAGGGTCATGTCGTGGATACCTGTCGCGACCCACGTACACTGTGACTTGTCTTTTGCGGTGAATTTCCCCTTGACTGGCGACTTGGTGGTGGGACTGTCGCCGCCGGTGTCCTTTACTTTCTCTGCTGTCGCCCTTCGTGAGACGTTTTGACAGCTGGCCAGCATGAAGTGCTGGGAAGCAAGGAGGATCAATAAGGTGGTTACATTCGTGAGAAGCGCCATGAATGAAGTCTCTCCCAAAAATCTATAGCTGCAAGGAGTAGGAAAAAGTAAAACTATAAATTAACATGTTAATACCCAAGTTTCTCCAATTTGCATTTGATTGAATGTGTGTTTATAGTTCAGTAGAGTAGCTAAAGTGCAATGCACCTACCTGTTCCTTTATTTTTTTGTGCGGTAAAAACCTATGTGCTGGTCCTTAGGGGTTGAGTTTGTAGGATACTTTATGTTCGTTCCCCTGCTTGAATACGTTTTTTCTGCAAGAAATGCTCCTCCCCTTCTTTACACGCGCGCGCGCACACGCACACACAGTCACACACACACACACACACACACTAGGGTGACCAGATGTCCCTCTTTGTGTGGGACAGTCCCTCATTTCCAAGACTTTTCAGGCGTCCCACAAATTGAGACCCTGTCCCACATTGTGACTGATGACAGGCAATGGCATCAGCGTTCAAATGCCCTAATAGTAGTCTCCTAATATTTGGCCTTTCTGTTGTAAAGCTCTCTCATTGTCTCTTCCTGCAAGATGTGTTTTTAAGCCTGTTAAAATAGCATAAAAATAAAAAATAAAGCATGATTTTAAAACGTGAGACACCAGAGGAGTTTATAAATTATAGCCAATAGGCCTATGGTCGAATATGACATCAAGGCATTTAATAGCAACTCAAGTAGTAAGTTGCTAACCCGATACTCCAGTATCAAGCATTGACTGTCCCCTCATGTGCATCATGCATCCTGACTCTAACTGGACTGTGATAATTTATTGGTTCCCTTTTTCATCCATCATGCACTTTAAAATATCACCATGCACTTTACTTTGTGTTGTATGTTACGTGTTATGTTATGTGTTTATGTACTACGGTTATGTGGGAGCTCCCTTGAAATTTCGTTGTATGCTCAGTGTATGCTTGGTGTGCAATGACAAATAAAAAAAAAGTCTATTCTATTCTATTCTTGTGTTGGACAAGTGTGATGAAATGAAATGAAATGATTACTATATTTACCCAGGGTATCTGGGCTAAGCTCAAGAACTTGTTTCCAGCCAGGCCCTGCTCATAGAACACATTTCATCGTAGTGGTTCAATGCCTTGTTCAAGGGCACTTCAGCGGTGGTAATTTTAACATGTCGGACCGCTGATTCGAACTGGCGACCTTCCGGTATCAAGACCGCTCCGCTATGCGTTCGGCCACCGCTGCCATTGCAAAATAGGGGGGGACGGGGTCACCCCATCACACTTGTCCCACACAAGAGATACTTCTGTCCCTCAAATGAACAGTTTGGATCTGGTCACCCTAACACACACACAAAACAGCTGACATTTTATTTCACGTCGATTTTTATTGGATTTCTGATTTATTATCGTCTATTGTCACGGCGCCGTGCTATAGCTAGATTTATCGAATAGGCCTACGCTTTAGGCATATATGGACGAAAAATAAAACACAGCATCGATAGACTAAAAAGCCAATACAATTAACGTGCTTTTGAAAATGTAAGAGTAGGCTAAAGGCGGCATTCAGTTATAGCTATAGGCTGCCGATATTATTGTTTTAATAGCCTACGATTTAACAATGGGGGACATGTATTTCTATTATAGTATATTAAACAACCATATACCAGGGGGTAAAGTAAAGTTACACTTATCCAGACATGTTTTCGTTTAATATAGTCTACACAACATTGCCATCCACTGGCCAGAATAAGATGCTACACTTTTCTCCTCTAGCATGTGCCACCCTTCCCTTCCACCCTCCACTCCATGGAAAACAAAAATCAATATAAACACACAGCAATTAAGAACACATGTTTATTCATTGAATAAAAAACAAAATCTATATTTGTGTCAAACCCTCTTTGCTCAAAATGAAAATCATTCTCAATAATTGTATATGATCCAATATAATATATGTTAGCCTATACATACACAAATAAAACACAATAGGCCTACAAAACACATTTGGTGTTTGGATATTTCTTTCCAAAATGCCCCCTCCTCCCAATAAAAATAATGATAAGAATAATAATAATACATTTGGCAAATGTTTTTTAAGTAGGCCTAAAGTGTTATTAGGCAACATTCGATAATACAATTGCTCCAAAACCTGTATAGGCCTAATGCCTGGCCTTATATATAGGCCTATATTCAGTCATTTGGGGGAATAAACAAGAAGTTGAAGGATACAATTTAGTCTGATGTATAATGTATGACAGTTCACATCACTTTACATTACTTAAGATCATTTTTCATTTTGGACAACGTTTATTTGGACTATATGATGCATGATGTCCATCCGACTGAAACAGCAGCCTATACAAACTCTGCTAGGCCAAAAGAATAATAATAATAAAAAAACCATGACAGTAGGCCTATACCAACCCCATAACATTTGGAATAATGTTCTTCCAAGCATCAGGCTTAATATAGTTCTCAATAACACAGTTTTGAAAACAGCTCGGTGTACATATGGTTGCTTTGGCATTCATCCATGGTTAGCCTATATGTCATACATGGGCAACTGGCGGCCCGGGGGCCACATGCGGCCCCCCCACCATCACTTAATGCGGCCCGCAGGTTAATATCAGAATAGTAATATATTATTGATTTCACCGGTTACAATTCCAATCATGCAAACATGACCCACTTTAATTACGTATAGCTGTTGTGGTCTTTTTTTGTGTCCAATGTATTTGGATGTATAGTTCGCAAAGTTAACATAACTATAACTAAATGCATTTGAAATTAAATGAAAAGGTTACTTTTCAGGATTCCAATTAAGAAAATGCCAAAAAAATAATTCAGGATTTCAATTCAAATGTAGCAAAAAAAATAGCTGATCTACAAGCTCAAAACGCGTCGTTTTGAGCTTGTAGATCGGCTATTTTTTGCTATGACAGTAATATGCAATGTGGCCCTCTGGAGTGAGTGTGGAAATATAGTGGCCCTGCATTGTCAAAGTTGCCCACCCCTGGCCTATGTTAAACCGTCCCCTGTAGGGCCTGTAGGGGTCGCAAGAGCTCTTCGATTCACCAGCAAGCGCCTTTGAAAGGAGTTTCTCTCCGGGCATGGCTCTACCTCCAGTCGCAATTCTGAAGTCATCATCATCTCCAAAAGAAAGGCAATCTGTGGGGAAACGCATGGAGATAAGTGGACATCATAAAAACACACGAGGAAAAATATATTGGGTTTAAATCCTTAGCAGACCCTGTATTGAACTGGACTTTACTTTCCTGTGCTTTTTTCTGCCAACAGTTCATAGTATAGGCTATTCAATCAATCAATCATCAACACTTCGCTTTGGTGGGCAATGTAGGCTAGTCGACCCAGACGATAGCCTGCTCCTGGTCAAATATTAGGCTAGGCGGCCTAACTCAATTATGAAACAGTCAGATTCATTGAGTTAACTAGCCTGCAACAGGACAAGAGCATTCGCCCTATTGCCCTATTCAAAAGTAGGCCTACATGCTTTTTAACTTTACCAAATTGAAATGTAGTGGGGTAGGCCTAACTATATAGCCCTCAGGGATTTTATCACCATTGTATAATCATACCCGTACGATTATACAAACGTAGCAAACATGTTAATAAAGTAATCAAGTCTATAGGCTATACTAAAACATTTTTTTTTGTAGCAATACCTATTTACTGCTCACCTTCATCGCTAATTTTTAAAGAAGCCGATGACATAGCCGCACACGCCTTTGAGGGACCTCCAGCAGTACTTCTCGGCAATCTTTTTGGCCCCACTCGGGCCCGCCGGGGCAGCACTAGTGGTCGTCGACTTGGGTGTTGTTGCTGTAGTAGTAGCAGCAGTGGTGGGCTTAGTCGTTTTCAGCCGCATTGTTCTCCTTCTCGGAGGAGTGGGTTTCACCACCAGCTGCTTCTTGTTCTGGCGAGAGTTGGCACTCGGTTGCGCAGGTGCTGATGGCGATGCTGTGGAGGTGACCGACGAATAGGCGAGGACCATGCGCGCGTCTTCGGGCGCCTTCCTGCACATCTGAGGCTTGACCACCCGGGGCCCCTGGCACGCGTTGTGCAGCTTGCGCAGGCCCCACATCATCTGCGAGAAGTAGTGGCGCGGGTTGTTGTTGTAGGTCCGACACGTCTGCGGCTTGCCCACGTAGTCGCAGTAGTAGGTGCGCTGCTTGCCCCAGCACGAGATGCGCAGGCGGGTGGTGTCGCCCTGGCCCGTGACGGTCATCGTGCAGTAGTCGTTGGCCTTGGTGCTGAACTTGATGGGCTCGTTCCAACCCTGCGCCTCGACGGACGCCGGGAGGAGACAGCAGCAACAGGCGAAGAGCAGCAGCAGCGCCGGCAGCAGTTGGAAGGTGAGCGGAGTCCACAACATGATGGCTGGGGCTCTGTGCTGTGCGTAATAGTGGTGGATGCTGAAGAGAAGAGGAAAGTATATACCGGAGAGACTCCCGATCCCTCCCCGCTATTTATCGTCTGCCCTCTTTTTTTTTTTTTTTTTTCTTTTTACAAAGGACGGAATTCAGGTGGGGAGGGGGAGGGGTCAGACTAGAAAAGGCTTCCTATAAAAAGGGGAGAATTGTCCCCTAACACACACACACACACACACACACACACACACACACACACACACACACACACACACACACACACACACACACACACACACACACACACACACACACACACACACACACACACACACACACACACACACACACACACACACACACACACACACACACACACACACACACCAAGGTCAGGACCCCTGCATTTGAAAAGATTTTGTGGCCAGGGAACACCACCATTATACAGATATTTATGGGGATTTATTAGGTTAAAATTTCGAAATTTCAAAACTCAAAAAACCTTTTCATAATTGCAGCTTGCAGCATTTTAGATTGGTTATTTTTTTGGTTACACCGATTTTTTGCTGCTATTTTTTACAGATGTAGGGGGACCCCTGCATGTCTGGAACCACCTCAAAGGACCCCTGCGGTGCCCAGACCCCCCTTTGAAAACCACAGGCCTATACAGGCTATATACTGCAGTATGAAGCTGCAAAACCTTAAATTATAGATCTTTTTCTTTTCTTTTTGCCATGCTTATGTGGTCGGTACACTGTTTCATTCAAGATGCTTAGAATAAGTTAATGCATACAGACTGCCCAACTGCATGCTGAATGATGCAGCCTACAGGGCTATACTTTCCCCTCAGAAACTTTAAAATACTCAACCACGAAGTGACATGTTTTAAAGCCGGTTGCCCTTAACATACAGACAGGGGCAATCACTGCCGAGCAAGGGGAAGTAATTACCGTGCTAATTAAGCCAGAACAAGGAACAGATGCGTCTACGAATGTGCCACACTTGAGCCAGAGTGTGTGCCTGGAACTAACACAGGCGTGTGTGTGTGTGTCATGTGTGTGTGCGTGTGCGGGCCGTGGGGTAAGGGGGTCAGTATAGGCTACATGTCTTTGGCAGCTTTATTTTCACAGCAGTTAAGTCATAATGAGAGGAAAGGGGTCTCATTGTGGGGGACGGTGGGGGTCAGTGAAAGAAGTTATGGCGGGGAGTGAGTCTATAGATATAAGATAACTTTTTCATCAGACAATTTTTAAAAAGCCACTCTGTGGACGACCACTTCCTCATGGTATACATAACCCTCTTAGTTTGCTTTAAAAGCCAAGCCGATTTAGATGTGAGGAATGAGTTGGTATATGAGATTTCTGTGGCCGTGTTTTTTTGTTTTGTTATTTCATGGGTAGCTTGCTGAGCAGAGAAACCTCAGAGCCGCGCTTAGGCTACACATAATAAGATAATCATCTCCTATTGAAAATAGCAACACACCCATAATGCAGTACTGTGCGTCCTGCCCGCCGACGGCAGCGCACCATAACAGAGAAAAGAATGCCGCGGTCTTGAGTTATAAATTCTTATACGCCGCCCCATGCGTATGCCAGCTGTCATATGGTGAGCGCCGTTAGGGGAACTTCTATAGGACTGGTTTTGCCACCCCCACACACCCACACACCCACACCCACACACACACACACACACACACACACACAATCTAAATCCCTAAATCTAAATTCTAATCATGTCACCCCCAAAACAAACTCATTGGAGATTCAGAATTCTCACAAAAAGTGAAAAAAATAAAATAAAAAGGCATAAGAGAGACTTCAATTGAAATTGAAAGTATATTCACAAATTGTACACTCAGTTTTCCACCACATAAAAAATAAATTCTCTCCATCCATGCCAATGCCACAGTTCCACTCATTTACCATTGCCTAATAGTGTCCAACTGTCCATTGATAAAAGTGTGTTTTCAAGCACTTAGTAATGAGTGTAGAAATCGTAAATTTTCAGGGTCTTATGAAGACCCTATAAAGTATACTACATCAACGATAGTCCTGTCAAAGTGTGCACACAGGGGAAGTTAAGACTACAAAACATTTGCTGATCTTGATCAAGACAGAAAATCCGTTCGGTAGAATCTGGCACTGCGATTATATTACTGCCAGTTCCCAAAGCAACCCAACTTCGAGGCAATTCTCTTGCATAAAAAGGGGCATTTACTGTAAACTTGATAACCTCTGAACTTTTTTCACGATTTCCAAGAGACTTATATAAAACATTACCTAGATTTGTTTTTCCATGATAAAAAGCAGATTCTAAGAATCAATGCATGATCATCAAATCTGAAATGACAACGGTAGATATGTCTTTGCAGTATAAAAGGCGCGTAAAACCATACAGCCTTCATTGGAGTTTCTGCATTTTGATTGACGACACATTTAGCTACTTGTCCCAAGTATGAGATTGTCAAATGTTTTCTCATTATTACTCTGCTGACAGTGATACTGTGATAGTGATATATTTTAGTCTGTAAAGTGAGTGGAAGATGGGTTAAGTCATTGGAATGGCCTGTCCAGTGTGTCCAGAGGACATTGTCCTAGGTCGGACACCGGCCCACCAGACATGTTAGCGAATAATACACAATATCACATAATAGCTGCTGAATACATTCATCCTTTTCATGGCTAAAAATGTATCCATAGCGGGGATTGCAAAAAAGCTGAAACAATATATACAGTATGTATATAATTGAAAGAACAACTATGACCTGAGATCTACGGTAAAAATAGAATTTGGCTTGGAAAAAAGTACTTCTCCGCTTGAAAAAGTTTGACATTATCAAAGCAAGAAATATCTTGATTAAAAATGCCTTGTTAGTGAGATTAACATGATATTTTGTGTTACCGTTAATCGACGAAACACCTACAGAACGCCGGCACGCTTCTGACACTGGTTGTCGCGTGGTTAGAACGTTTCGGCCCCAAAATCGAAATGTGGTTTGAAATGTGTGAAGGGCCACATCGGTTGAAATGCTACGGTAGACAAGACATGCTCTGTAAAGGCATCTAGTTGTTTGCTGTGTGCCCTGAAAGCAGCAAAGATGACAAAACCCTGGCTGTCATACAATACTGTCAACATAAAAAAAAGCATGTTATATTTTTGAAAGTTTCTTTCAAATGATCCCCTTCTGAGCTCAGCTGTAGCACGCAGCTCTCAGCTCACTACACCTTACTGTCAGAACAACTTTGTTTGACCTTTTTAAGACAAAATAACATATAGTCAAACATATTTCATCACTATATGTTGCGATAGCCAAGAGTGACCATCCCACAACGTACAGATTCCAGGTTCTGTTCCAGGTGTCCTAACAAATTGTCCTTCGGCAACACGACTCCCACACTTGCTCCTCGGGTACAACGAGGAAAATATCCAACATGGGGAAAATGCATTCATGTTGCATTGAAAAGTCCCTCAAATATGTGCTGCTCCGAACTATAATGTCTGCTTGTGTCTGAAAACGACACACAAAATGGTCAAGTCTGTCCTCGGTCAATTTGCCATGACCCCGTAGCCACTGTTTCCACAGCACAAACAAGTACAAAAACAAAAGTTAAAAAGAGCCTTGATGCGTATTTAGAGTTTTGTCATGTCCTCGCACTGAATGTCTTCTTATTGTGTCCAAACTTGTAAACGCAGACACCACAGTCTCTCTAAAATAATTAAAAATGAAGTGCAGAGGACCACTGGCTCAGATTAATTCCATGGAGGGTGTGTGGGGCTAGAGTGATGGGTGGCAGTGTCCAGTGTCCGGAACCTCTTGAGGAGAAATGGGCACTACAATGTGATTTTCTTTTCTTCAGGTGATTATTGAAGACAGTGGAGAGAGAGAGAGAAAGAGAGAACGCAAGCAAGGGACCAGCAGCAGAAAAGTGGGTTTGGGATGGTTGTCGTCTTCTGCGGACTGGGTGGGTTGTTCTGTAGAATCATCATCCGGTGTCATGGTTTTAAAATGATAATGGGGAGAAATGGCTTTGGTTAATAAACCCGGAAACACACGTATTTTTTTACAGAACATTAACACATTTATACTATTTTATTCCTTGTTTGCGAAAAATACTGTTTTCCAACCACCTTTTTAGTTAACCACTTTGACCCTGGAGTCCATATTTTGGCCATGTTGTCAATATCGAGGCCAAAAGTATTTCAATATTTAAAAAGAAAATGTGTTGCTAATAAGTCGTAAGTCTTAGTTATTTGCTGTGTGTTTGGTTTTGGTCATGTCTATTATAAACATGTATTGTATTTTATGCACAGCTGTAAACCACATCTCATTGGGATAATACAATCCTAAACTTGAACTAGATAAAATAACAAGAAAAGCTTACCGTCCAGTTTCAGTTCCAGTTTTCGAGGACACTGTGGTATGGCAAATGGTGGGTAAAGACAAAAAGACAAAAAAACAACAATTTAATCACATTCATATTTCAGAACATTGTTGCCCATTGCTGTGTGTAATGACACAATTCTGGCTGGGCTGTGAAGATGAAACGTATGAAAAGTGCAGTGAGTTATTATGTGTTAGTATTGAGCGGGTTTTCCAAGGAGAACATTCTTATTCACTACATTCCTATTCGCTACACAAATCACTACTGTGTTCTACAGTAAACCCTTTTTTATTTATTAAGATTGTTCAGTATTAAATTGGTTTTGGGAAGAAGCTTTTGTGGTTTTATTGTTTAGGATTGTATCGGTATAATTTAGGTTGTTACTTGTTATGGAGAACCTTTAATGGCAAGGCCTTTAGCTTTGCGACTGTAAGGAACATCTAACTGTTTAAAAGTAAAACAAAACAAAACAAAAATTCCAACAGTTCCAAAGTTTTTTGTTTTGTTTTTGCTTTCCTCAGTCACTTCTTAAGCAATCAATCATTAGAATAGGCTTCAAAATGGTTCCTGTAATATGTTTGGTTGCAATATTACTTATATAAAAACCTACGTTTATTTGACAGCGACAAAAAAGAAAAAACAAAAAAAGAAACGATGTTTCACAAAGAATATGAGACACAGTTGCACTGTATCCATCCATCTATCTGACCCTAACCTCGGCGACCACAGGCGTTTTAATCTGACCCTAACCCTATCCAAAGAACTGTATATATCCAAACCTATCTAAAGCCAATCCTAAAGTCAGAACAAACACAGGACCAATTATTGTCTACACAGCACCATGAGAGAAGAGTCACAAGGGCCCAGACAAGCTGTAAAGAAAGGTTAGAAGAACAAACATAATGGGAGGGGGGGTGTCATAAGCATATAAGTACAAAGATACCAAAACAAAACAGGAGATATAATAGGTATCCATGGAATGAAGAAAGGCTGATGACAAACAGCGACATGAGACGAGAGCTGTGTGAATGAAGTACAGGGTATAGGTGAGTAGTGAGTACAGACAAGACACACACACACACAGACATCAAGTCATTATTAGGGGTGATGGTGGTGATGCAGGCAGATGTGGAGAAAAGGAAAACAGATCCCGGTGTGAGTGAGTGACGACGACGGCGATGATGGCACAGTAGTAGTTTCTTTAAAGTACCTTTCCGGAGCGGATGTAAAAGGAACGACTCTCTCTACTGTCTGTCACCAGTCAATATGCCTCGGTGGAGCCGACGCCCGAGGGAACCTGTTCATAGTGTCATAGGCAGGGATGCTACGGTTGTAACAGACACACACACACACGCACACGTACACACACACACACACACACACACACACACAGGGGACACCGTCATCATCACCAGCCAGATGGGGCATTCATTCATTCATTCATTCATTCAACTGAATTGCCTTGATTGTTTTGTTAGGGCAACAGTCATGTGATAATTGTACCAGGCAGGGGAAATTGTTCCAACGACTATGTCATGTGTCGACATTCTGAAATGTCGATTTGTTTTTTGTTTTTTTGGGGCGCCTGGGATAATTTTCACGTTACACACACCAGCTGCTCTCCCATGAGCCTCAGCATGGCGCAGTTGTTATAGGGCGTGCACAGCAGTCGTAGCCAATTTGTGGTGCCACAAATCAAAAGCCCGGTCATTTTTCCTCATAGAGATTTCTGAAAATACAATATTTATAATCATTATTTTAAGCGTGGAACCAATTAAGCCACTCAGGCTCTTGGTGAATCGTGGCCATAAAACATTTGATTCTGGGTCACCAAAATATTTGAGCCTGGGTGGCTTGGTTCCAAGCTTAGAATAATTAATGATACAGTACGTAGCTTGCAGAGTTAGTTCAGTCAGATATACCCGAGGGGTTTCATGCTGTGCTCAAAGGGAGCGTACATATACTCAAGGGGATAATATGCTGCATTACTCATTCGCTGATGTGGCTGATGTGGCAGTCAGCTGACCAATTGGGTGGGGTATTTAAGCTCACTAGACTGCATGCTTCTTCCTGCCTTCCTTCTGCATATGGTTCCTGGTTGTTGTTATGTGATGTTTGCTTGTTATTTCTGTTCCCCATGGGGGGGTTGTTAACTTGTTATTGTATATCTATCTAAAGCAAGAACGCCCGCACGACTCCAATGTCTTAGTTTCTCTTAACAGTCTTACCGGGTGCGCGGTCGAGGAAAGTTAACTTTTCAAGAAATTCTCTAAGGAGAGAATACCAGCACTCACAGTATAACGCTGACGAAGGCTATACGCCGAAACGCGTACGTTGTGCTGTCTGCTCTGCAGCATACTGTGCGAATATAAAATAATAAAAGTGCCTTAAACCAAATTACATGTCCGTGAGTGCTGGTATTGTCTCCTTAGAGAATTTCTTGAAAAGTTGTATATCTATCTCCGTGCTCTTAATGTTTAATGATGGTGTTTAATTGTGCCGAGCAGGGAGAAAAATGTAGCAGAGCCGAACGCCAAGATAAAATATTATGCACACTTATTGTATTCTCATTCTATAATAAATATTGTTTGCATCTATTCGTGAGTTATCCGACTGAATCAATGTTTTCAGAAATCCCTATTGAGAAAAAATAATGGGCTTTCGTTATGTGGAACCACATAATGGCTGCCACTGCTATGCCCTATAGACAGGTCAGAGAGCAGAACACCTGGTCTCTCTATTCCAAGGGCTTAAGAGTGGTTAAACAGCACCTAATTCAAATTGGAATTATTTTGAGGGTATACCGTGCAATTAGGTTTCATTCCAAAATGCCATACTCTGTACTCTCAAATGCCCCGAAAATGAAAGGCAAAGGTTGCAAGAAGAATCCAAAAGTACCCCCAACACCACAACCACCACAACGTTCCATCAGAGCAGACATTGTGGAACAAATCCCATCAATCCATGCAATAAAACAAAAATGTCAAAACGTCCAATTAGTCGAAGTGATGGAATATATAATTTATGGGAACAAAAAGCATCTAGTGACTTGGTTTCCTCAGACATTTTCTGTGTGTGTTTTTGCTCTCTGCCTGCCATGCCTTCAGAGTAATTTGTCTAATGATGCTTAGACAGCCTGATCCAAAAAAACAACAAAACATGTTAGAACAAGTAGACAAAACAAGCCGGCATTTTAAGTTGTCACACCAAAGCATTCAGACATGCTTGCCTCTCTCTGAATAAAAGGACCAGGTGTACATTCATTGGAGTTTCAGTTTGCCTGACTCTGGACAAGAGGAAAACAGGAGGATCGATTTTCATTCCACGTGCAGAGCGAGCATGCAGTGGGTTAGTGATGCAGCAAAGACCCCAATAAACACTTTTGCAATGCCATATTTGGCAAAACTGAAAAAGGTGATTGTCAGACCAAAAAAGTGGGCCAACTATAAATTCATAACAAAAACCAAACATGCCGTATACTGTGGGAGCGTAGTGCGATATTTTGTACAATAACTAAAGAAAATACCAGAAGAAAAACACTGGCATGTACGTGTCTGCAAACAACAGATACATTGAATGTATGTTGACTTTTCTGGATGTAAGAACGGTTGCATATCAACATTTCCACATATGTCGACTCAATCCTAGGTGTCCTGTATCGCGTACTGCTGTATGTGCAATTTCAAAATAGATTATACCGATTCCAGGGGTGGACGATAACAAAGTACATTCACTGTACTTGATTACTGTACTTGAACAAGAGTATCTGCACTTTATTCTCTTTGGGGGGGGAAACAAGACCTTCACTCCACTACGTTTCAAATACAAATATTGTATTTTGAATTGACATGTCGGCACCCCCGATACCAACACTTGCATAGACTAATGACTTGCAGCCATATATATACAGTATATATTAGAAATAGTGAAAATAGCAGATCTATAAAGGTCACAGCGTGTCACATCGCGAAACGCCAGCTTTGAAACCCTGAGGATCAATGTATCTGTGGTTTGAAATGAATCAATACACATACACTGGCAATGTTTCTTCTGTGGCATTTGGGTTGGAAAATGAAAAGCAGACACCATTTTCTCATCGGGGGCAACTGTTACTTTTTACAGTCCGATTGTTCCATGGTTACAGCTGTCTTATTGTTCCATGGTTGAGGAGTGAATAAGGATGCAAAAAATCGCGCTGACCTCCAGATGTGTGTTTGTGTGTGTGTGTGTGTGTGTGTGTGCTTGCGTGATTAGTAAACCCCCTGTGGGCATGCATTGTTTGTGTATTCATCTGACTCATTAATCCATAAATAAGACCCGAGGCCGATTCTACAAAATGTCTTCTAAATCCCAACAGTTTTCTGAAGTACATATATGTTGACTCAATACTCAAACTATTTCATGTCAAGGACCGCCCAAAGCATTTTGCCGCGGACCCCTCCATCTCAAAATATCTTTGTTCCAGGGACCCCCCCCCCCCCCCCCCCGGAAGCAAATATTTGAGTTAAAAATGTTTGTTTTGAAAAATATGTGTGTCACTGGAACAACATATTTTCAGATGCGGGTCGGCGGCCAATTACAGATATTCTTGGGGGTCCTCGACATGAAAAACGACTGACATAGAAACATGGGTTTTTCTGAAAACTCTCAGGATTTAGAAGACATTTGTAGAATCGTCCTCAGGTCTAAATGGGTCAACACATGGCCGATCCCCAAACTATCATGCATGCCCCCACTTCCAAACAACACGCATGCAACACCGTTATACTATAGTATTTACCTTGTTGATTATCAGATTTGGGACACCTTGTTGTAAAGGCTTATTATGATAACCATTATTACCAATTTCCATACTGAAAACACAACATTGTATACAAAAAAAGGGAATGAAAAAATGCATGATATAATATGGCATGCTGTCAAAGCTTTTTTTTTCTTCTCCTTTCAAAATCACTATAGTACTAGTATCAAGTGTCAGGACATAATAAAGGACATTTATAAAGCCTTTAAATATAATCTATATTATTAAAAAAAGAAATCTTACACCATCTTACAAAGACAGGCGGATATGGTGCTTTTGTAAGGTCATGATGATTATAAGAGCCCTTGTTGAACAGTAAAGGGGGCACTTTTTCCAAAGATAGCAAACGACAAGAAGCCAAACCACCCACCCAGTTAAGAGCAATATTACTGTAGCATAGGAAAAACAAAGACATTAAGACCAAGACCAGCACCAAGAAGAGAGGTTCAGTAGTTATATGTACAACACAACAACACACCCAGAGAGAGTACCAGTCACTGCACGCAACGATGCGCAAGAACGGAAGCAGAGAGAGAGAGATGGAAATCGTTTTAACGAAGCTTACGTTTTCATGGGTAATGTCTCAATGCTATAATGATACAAAAAACAACAACAAAAAAACAAAAAAAAGAGATGTAAACATGTTAATGAGATGTTCAGCAACAGACGTCATGTACTACCAACACAACATGTTGCTCTGATGTGCAGCAGTGTTGATCCCGTGACGGGAAAAAACGTCACGGATCAGCAATTGATGTCTCCATTGCATTTGTGCACCGGGGGGGGGGGGGGGGGGGGGGGGGCTGCGTGCGGGTCAACTGCAGCAGGAGGACCCCGTGATGATAACATGCAAATCCATCAACTCCTTTCTTTTTCTTTTATAAAGTGCAGAGTGCTTTTGAGAGAGAGAGAGAGAGAGGAATGAAACAAGCAACAAAATTAATGCAAAAATAAATAAAGCCACGTCGGATGGAAGATGGAACCGGTAGAAAATGGTTATCACAAAGTGAAATGCCACGTCCCCGAAACAGAGGAACTACAAAGAAGAAGAGTGGAGGAGAGAAGAGATTAAAAAGAGAATACCAACACGTCTACATGGTACACACGTCGTACTCGCCTACTGTACATCAGTGGCTCCCAAACTGTTTCATGTCAAGGACCCCCAAATTGACTCTAACTAGCCCCGCGGACCCCCCATTTGAAAAGATGTGCCAGGGACCACCCATAAGAGATGATTTCTAGCAGTGATTCTCAACCCGTTTAATTTCAAGGGCCCCCTGTTTGACATGCATTAGGCTACGGACCCCCATTTAACCCATTTTGACCTGAGATCAGATTAAAAAAATGTCTTCTACATCCTGACAGTTTTCTGAAAAAGCTATGTTTCTATGTCAGTCGTTCTTTGATTTTTCGAAAATAGCAGACCTACAAGCTCGTATGAGCTTGTAGATCTGCTATTTTTCAATAGCTAAAGCATAACATAATGCTAACACCAAAAGGGGTTCCCACCCAAAATGGGTTAATGGCAATTCTATCCCTGGGACCCCCAATTTATATTGTAAAATCACTGTTAATTTAACTCTGGACAGTTACAGACCCATAAGGGTCCATTTGGTTCCAAACTATCATTTAGCTGGGGACCCCCTGGAACTCCCTCAAGGACCCCTGGGGGTCCCCGGACCCCACTTTGGGAACCACCGATCTACATAACATCATCGTCGTCAAGCAGATTTATTTTCATTTCTTTCATAAATTAACGCCCTATTCACACTTGACAGTATAAACCTGACCTTTGACTTGAATATGGATATTAAGTTTCTTTTCAACAGCGACGATATAATAATATTATTACTGAAGAAAGGTAGGTAGAGTGAATGCCACTTACTCGTCGTAAACATCCTCCGTGTCCATTCGGCGGTAGTACTTGGCTAGTTTCACTCCCAGGACGATGCTGGGCAACAGGAACAGAGTACTGAAGCCCAGGCCCATCCAAAATGTATTCTGTTACAAAAAACATACACACACATAAAGATGACACAAGTGACATGATGCCCTCTCGTCGTACAGTAAGGTCCTCCCTCACACCTAAGACAGGGGTTCTCAACCCGTGGGTCGCGACCCCTCGGGGGGTCGCCAAATTATTTTAGGGGGTCCCCAAATTATAAAAAAAAAAAAAAAAAAAATGTTTTTTATTTTTTTTTCATGGTTTTTCAAAAATAGCAGACCTACAAGCTCGTAGCGCGCCACTCGGTGGCGCGCTATGAGCTTGTAGATCTGCTATTTTTAAATAGCTAAATTATAACAATGCTTAACCCTTAGAAGATGAAAGACGCCAATTGGCGTCTTCATCAGAATTCCGTAAATGATCAATGACGCCAATTGGCGTCTTCACAGTTTTTGATGAATCTAAACATATTAATATGCTCCGAAGCGCTGTTTAAATTCCTGAGCTTATATTCCAACTACATTACCCAGAAAACCCGTGTCACGTGACACACGTGTACGTGTTGCCATTGGAAGCTGGTCCCACCCCCTGTAAACAGTGGGGGCAGAGGGAGTCTTCATAGTTATCATTGTTTTGCCTGTTTGCCGTCTCGCCCGAGCGATTTTCTAGCAGAAAAAGTTGAAAGCAGTACTATTTATTTGAGCGAGTTTTGTGGTAGTAGTATTGATCCATACGCGTCCCAGTCGCCTTCTCCAGGCGGAGTAGCCCTGGTCCAGTGCTTACAGCGAGACTCGCTGCTCCCTCCCTCCTTTTTTCATTGTCTCCCCATCGTCGTCCGATGAGCTATACCGGGAAACCATTGAAGAAGACGATCAACCCGGAATGTTTTGAGGTAATCTTATTGTAGAAAATGCCCTTCTATAGTGATCAGAAATCATAAGATGATCGCTACAAATAGATGCTTGGATAATTACTACTACTAGTCAGATCATGACGCCAGAATGACTCACCACGATGGCCCCCAGCCATTAGCCAGCACCGAAGGTGCTGGCTAATGGTGTTGGTCGGTGCATTGGTGCTGGCTAAGGGCTGGAGGGGGGGTTGGTGTCGATCGGTTGGTTCGACACCAGCAGTACAAATGTATCGTAGCAGGCATGCACGCATGGCAGTACAAGTATTTTATATTGTAGCGTGCCTTATAGGCGATCTGATCTTTAGAGTAATGTTCGCTCCTTTTATTTACTGTCTACAAAGACGGAGAACAAACATGCATCGTTTACTGAAGCAACGCGTGGTTATGATGACGTTGCTACAAGGATCGGAGGGGGGACGGGGAGTGAAGCTAACAGTAGCGTATTATATAAGATCTGTATGACGTTTCATTGACGTCTGAGCTTGCATGATAATTGCATTCATTGTATATTGTATACAATCATGATTGTACATTGTTTAGTGTGTCTCCGTGTGATGATGATGATGACGATGATGTCAGATAGCCTACGTCCCCCCCCCCCCCCCCCCCAACTGGCTATTGGCCGGGCTGACTACAGCTAAATGTTTATTTTTTATATATTTAGAACTGGCATCAGATGAGGAGGATGATGATGATGATGATGATGATGATGAAGACGAAGAGTCAAGACTGCGATGGAGTTCTCCGACACTGAACCGGATGCATTCATTCATTTCAGTTGTTTTTTTTAAATTTAGCCTACACACACACACACACCGTCAAGAACAACTGGAATGCAGTGGTTTGGGGACACTGGGGAGTTTGGGGACAACTGTTTTGTATGTAGGCCTATTTATTTTCTGTAATATTTATTATAATTGTATTATGTTAGTCATAAAAAATAAAAGACAAGCTTTTACAATGAGTTAGACCTGTCATGGCTATTTTGTTCACTAGTCTGAGGTTTATGGTTTGACTAAGCGAGTTTCAACTGTGATTTACTCTGTAACGGTAGATGGTAAGAACCCAATTTTTTTGTTATAATACAGTATACATTCAAGTCTATATTTTGATACATATCATGGGCACAAAGTCATATCAAAACAATGTCCTTGGATGAGTTTTTTATCAAAACTGTTTCTTCACAACAGGTTTTTGAGATACATGCATGAATAGACACGGTACTGGTAAGACTATGTAAACATGGTATATATCAAAATGTGCGTTAGAATGTCTAATTTTACCCCAAAAAAGAATTGAGTTTATATGATGTTCCATTTCAGAGCTAGGGGGACTTTTAGCTGGATAGGTCAGATTGATCATGACTGACCATGCTATTTATAGATGGCAAAATATCTACAGTGGTACATGTGAGAAACTTTTTATTTTATTTTAATTGAACTAGACAACTCACCCTTTAAAATGAGATATTGCATGGCTATGTACGCCCAGCAGAAAAAAAGTTATTTAGAAAATAAAACTTCAACCGGTCATAACTTTTTTTGTTGTCCTAGAAACACTACCCAGTGTAAATGCAGGCTCTTTTAAATGGCTTCCAACACCACAACTAAACATTTTATCAACTCAGTTCATTTTTTTCCTGGAAGCAGACAAGCCAAGCTTTCTCTGAAGGTCTTTCGTTGTCACACATTCACAGCAGAGAATTTTCAATAAATCATTCAAAAACGCCATTCTGCCATAGAGAAGTCTAAAAACTATATAGAAATCCATGAAACTCTCAAAGAGTTAAAACACCAAAAGGGGTTCCCGCCCAAAATGGTTTAAGGTTATTGTAGCAGTCAATTTATATTGGGGGTCGGGAGGGGGCGGGGCGGGGGTCCCGAGACATTGCCAAAGCATTTCCGGGGGTCCCCGGCCAAAAACGTTGAGAACCCCTGACCTAAGACACACGCAAGACCAGTGGTGGAACGTTCTTAACGTTCGGATAAGGGGTTTAAAATGGAGCCCTACATGTTTTTGACATGGCTTTTACATGTCGTGTCATTCACCTTTTTCACGTATCTACAATGTCTAATGAAGCACTTTTTTTAATTTTTTAAATAAATCAATAAATCAATGTCCACATTTATGTCAATTCATATTTCAAATGTTATATATGTCTTGAATATAAGCCGTATAATTAGTTCTTGCAATATAACACAAGATCTTCTGAACCATCCGTTTAAATTACTGGTTTTGTCTTTATAAGGATTGCTTGTGGGTTTTACAGACACATTCTGTTCCAACTCAATGACAATTAGCCCAGAGGTGGGATCTGTAGGGGCTGGAAGAGCCCCTGAGAGGGGATTTAATGAGCAGTTTCCTGACTCTGTAGACCCACCGACCCCCCCCTCATCGGCACAACGCATGGGGTCATGGTCAGACTCTAACGAAATAAAATTAATTCTCCCCTTTTAGCGTCAACAGGTTGTGAGCTTGTGTAGATCGGCTATTTTCACTACTTTGGGTCCCATATGGGGAGACAACTTAAAGTCTCTTTTTAGGGCCACGGACGAAAAGGTCTGGGCACCACTTATCTAGGAGGTCTAGGAGAATTTTCCTGCAGAGCGCTAAACTGATCAAAGGGCAAAAGAAATAGAGTCTGCACACTGGAAAGTGACTTTCTCCCGGTCGGTTCAATAAGGTTTCGACCCACATATATGGGGTCTCCACCAGAATTCTGATGACGACCCCATGCAGGTCGAAAACGGTAATAAACTGACTGTGAGCGAGTCACTTCCTTCCAGTATGTGTGGACTCCATTTCTTTTTAGCACCCGCTAAGGACTTGACCCCTTGACTTGCAACTTGACATAAAAGCCAGGGCCATTTTACATAACACTTAAGTTAACTGGCTTAGGAAGGAAGCTCTCTCTGTTTATGTTTTGCAGTGTGCATAATGTATAGTACGTATGCATGTGTTTGGAGAGGACATGTGGAGAAAGTGTGTATATATATTTGTGGTCCAGAGTGAGGTCAAAATGTACAGAATCTATTCTGCGCTCTCTCTGTAAGCAGTGTGCGCGTTTCTGGGAGGGAAACCCCCTTATCCGTCTCTCAAACCACACACCACCACATACCATACATACATACAGTACAGTACATACATACTGCACACAGACAATCAGCTTGCAGACACTTTGTGTGATTGCCACACTAACATGTACATGCAGGAACACACCGACCCATCTTGGTTTTAAAATATAACATAACATTACATAGGTCTCTTGTTACCATATCTGGCTAGGACATTTGGAGGTAAACCATGTGTGCGTGTTTTCATGTCTGCAGAATGTACATGTGTTATGTCTGGACCTGTTGTTGGAACACGCTGTACTGTACATACAGTTTGAACCCTCTCTAGGAGACTTGTGCCTTTGATTTAAAGCACATAACGCCTCCCGCTACCATAGAGGGCGATCTGGGGGCCAGGGGCAACAGAATGCACGAAAAAGGCCGCAAAGAAGAGCCATGATCGGACCTCGTGAACCGGAAAGCGTGCACGCGCGTGCGCACGCACACACGCACAATGTAATTTTAACATTTTATGACTATGAAACGTTGGAAAAATATTTTTTTATGACTACGAGCTGTGCGGCCTCTTTCCTTTCTTAGTCAACGTTTTAAGACACAAGAACATTGAAGTGGACACAACAAAGCACAATAACATGCATTCCTTTCCCTTCTAACCACTAGCAATCTGTCACTATTCTGCCATCCAACCAATAGCACCGCAATAGAAGTCATTTAGACTGAGTGACTATCAGTGTTGTTTTCGTCGACTAAAACTGAGACGAAAAATGTTCGCCGACTACCATTTTCCACTGATGAAAACTAAATGGAAACTAAATGAAAATTAAGCTATGATGACTAAAACTAAGACTAAATGTAATGACAATTTTGCGCTGCGACGCGCTGTGAACTTGTAGATCGGCTATTTTCAGCAAGTGTAAAATCAGCCATTACGACGGCATCAAGGCCCGCCAAAATACATATTAGTCGACTAAATCAACTGTAGATTTAGTCGACTAAAATCGTATGATATTTAGTCTACTAAAAACTAGACTAACACTAAAACATTATGGGTGACTAAAATGTGACTGAAACTAAATGAAAACTATTGAAGAGACTATGACTAAAACTACAATCAAAATGTGCTGCCAAAAACAACACTGGTGACTATAGAGCTGTGGTTCTAGAAGTTGGGATTCAGAGGATCTCTGAGGGCATTAATTATTACCATGGAATCAACCAGGAAGCTGCAGGCTATGATCTCCACCGTGTCCATCATGTTGCTCAAAGGCTTGCAGGCTGCCACCTCCATAGCGAGCTGGAGCAGCACAACACAGGGAGGGAAGAGAGAGAACAATCAAACAGTCACATAATGGAGATAATATTTTGTGCAGAAGTCAAGTGTGTTGTGATGGATTGCTAGTGTAATTGTACTGCATGAAAGTCCTGTTTTTTGTATTTGTCATTATTCCTACTGCATACCAGACCGCGTTAAAGGTTTCATGACATTCATTTTCATTTATTAAATTTTTTTCGTTTTTCTTTTAGGTTGTATGACCTCAATTACACCCAAAAAAACCTGAACTGCTGAACATTCAGTGGATTTTCTGTGGCCTGGAGTTTTCTCTGGGGTTTGGAAGCCTTTTGAGCTGCAATGAAAACAGGCAAAACAGTGAAAACAGTGACATCTGCTGGCAAATCCCATATGGGATTTGCAGGCTGTGACATCACAAACAGCAGGAAAATCAGAGCACTTGTTTGTTTTTGGGTGCAATTGAGCTGAGAAAACCTAAAAAAAAAAGAAACATTATAAAAACATTTTTTTAATGTCACAATCCCTTTATTTATTCGACTAAAATAAATGATATATGCATGATAAAAAAACCGCCAACTACCTTTTTTCACTGACGAAAACTAAATAAAAACTGAGCTATGACGACTAAAACTGAGACTAAATAGATTGACAATTTCGTCAACAAACAAAACCTAGAGTAGACTAATGTTAGGGAGGGACTAGTGGAGAAGAGATCCAGTAGAACTAAAAGACAAGTAATTTCATGTTTCGTTGTACTCTGGTGTTACGACGCCATCCATGCCTACCAAAATACATTTTAGTCGACAAAATAACTGTAGATTTACTCAACAAAAATCATATATCTATAGTTGACTAAAACTAAAACCTTTCAGATGACTAAAATATGACTAAAACAATTAACAAACATGTTTTATGCAGACTACGACTAAAACTAAAATGTGCTGATTGTGTGTACATCTCAATGCCTATATATTTAGTCAGGCATCAAAGCAAACATCAAGGAAGAGAAAGAACATCCGCACACTAGTTTCTAGAGCTCCGAGACTTACTTTATTTAGAGGCAACAAATTGCAACGTTTCGACCTACAAGGTCTCATAGCGCGGCACCGAGTGCCGCGCTATGAGAGGCCTGTAGGCCTGTAGCTTGTAGGCCTGCTATTTTTGAAAAATCGTGAAAATGTGGTGCAAATCTTTGAATATATATTCTTTCAGAGTGAACGTTTTTAACTCAAATCTTTGCTTCTGGGGGAGGTCCCTCTGGAACAACATATTTTCAGATGGGGGTCGGTGGCCAATTACATATAATCTTGGGGGTCCTTGACATGAAAATGTTTGAGAACCACTGACATAGAAACATGGGTTTTTCAGAAAACTTTCAGGATTTAGAAGACTTTTGTAGAATCGAGCTCAGGTCGAAATGGCCTAAATAAAGTAAGTCTCGGAGCTCTAGAAACTAGTGTGCGGATGTTCTCTCTCTTCCTCAGAGTGAACACTGCTACCAAACCAGTCCTATACTATGGACAAAGTGTGGATTCTGTGAGGTTGAGCGTGCCGCTTTCTTCCCGCAGACAATTGCCTGCTAACTTGGCATGTCGTCGGTCATGGACTCATGGTCATACTGATTACACACTGACGGATTAATTCTAGACCCCAGAACAACTGAACTGGAGCAAATATCTTCTGGGTAAACAACTCAAGATGGCCTTTTTTCAGATTTGTTTTGCATTTTCGCAGCAGGATTTAGCAGAAACCATCATGCCACAAAGCCAAATTCCTGGACTTTATAGAGAGTGACATTGTTATTGGCCCCACTCTATATTTATACCCAAACATGCAAAGCAGAGGGCGTTTCCAGGAATTACATGTTGGGCAGGCAAGATGTGTCGCCGTCGTCGTCCCCCACAATCAAAAGCACTCAAAGAGTGCTTTTGATTTATACCTGCCAGACAAGTACGCTACAAAGGCTGAAAGGCATTCCAATGGGTGATTGAAGGTCGCGCTCTACGCGCAACGGCCAATCAGCTGCCCAATAATAGTTCTCAGGTCTGGTGTTTGTCCTCTTTTTTTCCTCAGTGTATAAATTCTGGCCAGTCATAAATGGATTTGGACAGGCCTGTCCTCGCCTTATTGTAGATGCAGAGCAGTTTAAAAAGAGTCATCTTAAATGTACAGTCCAACACCTGCACCTGCTCGGACGTGTAGGCTACTAGACTTTGCATAGGCCCTTATATATTTCTTTTTTTCCTTCCCGTTTTAAAATTGTACATTGTGTATATACTCTGTTCACAATTTCTTGCGTCCGTTCATTGTTAGTGTACCATTGTTGGAGATTTGTTGGTCATGGATGTATTATTTGGCTGTTGTGGAATTTGACATGTACGATGTAGCATTGAAGTGTAATTCTGTTTCTGCCACTTGGCCAGTTCACACTCTGACAATCTGTGGGCACAACATGCATGTTGTACATCTTTTGTGTCGTTATACAACATCATAGCTAGGCCTGTCACAATTATTACATAATCGCCTAAACACAATTATTTTACATAGTCGTTTCCATGTTGAAACATTTTCATATATTTTCAAACATTTTCCTTTTTTTTTGCAGAAATATCAGATCTACAAGTTTAGCTCGTAGATTAGCTATTTATGCTATTTTTAGATTTGTATAAAATTAGTTACGTTATAGTCGTATCTGCCCTGTGCAATCTTTGATTACGAAGCCTAAAAGGCAAATATCTTTTATTCATTCGTTCCAAAAAAAAGACAATTAAAACGTCAATGGCAATTATTTGTGCGACAATGAATGGTCAACTTAAATGTGTAATGGTGACAGCCCTAACCACAGCCTGCTTTGTTAATGAATTACTACTCCATACTTACGGAGGTCATGACCCAGTCTACGTATTGACGGAAGTAGCTACGGATGGTCTCTTTGTATTTCCCTGTTTCCTGAAGAAGATTGGGAAATATATCAGTTAAGCATTGAATGGAATCATTCTTTACGAATCAAGGTAATGGAATGGATGATGCATACCTGGTTGATCAACTGCGTTGCATTTTGAGAGATGAGATACTGGGCGGCATCGATGGCATTGAGGACAACCAAGACCTTATTCTGGAAAATTAATAAATGAAAAGGAGAATTATGTCTGTGTTGACCTTAAAGGAGTAGCCTTCAAAATCGCCTTGAATTCATGGCGATTGTTTTGTTTTTGTCATAAATCAATCATTTGAGGTCATCATCGGTCAATAGGAGACTCAGTAGGAGACTCAATTTATGCGAGTCAATTTAGTATAATGAAATTACTGGCTTATAGGAATGCAACAAAAACAAAAAACATCTATATGAATTCAAGACGTCATGGAATGTGTAATTGATAGGAAATAAGTCATTTTAAGCATAATAAACTATAGAAAACTATAGAAAAGACCACAAATGTCCGAGTTTGCTGCGCTCTGTGAGAACAGAGCAGATGAATTCTTTGTTTTGATTAGGTGTGGAGTGGTGCTCGTTTGAACCACGGCTATAGGCTGTTTCAACCAATCAGATTGCTTCCTCGAAACGACCTGTTGTATAATGTACTGTATCTATTATTTTTGCACAATGAATTTCACACTAACCGGCAGATCTGAAGCAGTCCTCTCCAGAAACCTCATGCTCTGGTTCAGTGTGCTCTGTAAGAGGACATTATAAACAAAAATAATGCAAATGAACAAACACCGTCCCTGCAGTGTTGTTTTCGTCGACTAAAACTAAGACTTTTTCCACTGACAAAAACAAAATGGAAACTAAATGAAAACTAAGCTATGATGACTAAAACTGAGACTAAATATACTGACGATTTCGTCAACAAATAAAAACTAGACTAAAATGTTAGGAAGGGACTAGTGGACAAGAGATCCAGCATAAGTCATTTTACACTTGGTTGCATGCTGAAAATAGCAGATCTATAAGCTCGCGACGCGTTGTGGGCTTGTAGATCGGCTATTTTCAGCAAGTAAAAAAAAAAAACAGTCATTACGACAGCATCAAGGCCCGCCAAAGTACATTTTGTTCGACTAAATCAACTGTAGATTCAGTCGACTAAAATATTATATTTAGTCGACTAAAACTAGACTAACACTAAAACATTCCAGGTGACGAAAATGTGACTGAAACTTTGCTTCCCAAAAACAACACTGCGTCCCTGTCAAACGGCAGCGGTTTATACACACTGTGGGAGAGAAGAACACCAATGAAACACAGCGGAGGAGTGGGAGTGGCAGGCAGGGACCCAACCGGACTGAAGCATCATGGGTACTTACTGTACATGTTGCTTGCGGACAAGAACTAATGTACCCCACCTTTACACGTCTGTAATGACTGGGGACTTCTATCTATAGATTTATGTGTACTGTGACTGATTGGAGTCAAAGAATGCACGTGTTAAGTATGGCCTTAACCCATTCTGGACGGGAACCCGTTTTGGTGTTTCAACTAAGCATTATGTTCTACTTTAGCTATTGAAAAATAGCAGATCTACAAGCTCATAGCGCGCCACCGAGTGGCGCGCTACGAGCTTGTAGGTCTGCTATTTTTGAAAAATCGTGAAAATGTGGCACAAATCTTTGGATATATATTCTTTCAGAGCGAACGTTTTTTTATTTCGACGTCAGGCCTATATGGGTAACAAGGCCAATTGAAATAAACAAGGCCAGCTGTTTCAATTTAATTGAAACAGCTGGCTAAAAAACAACCAGTCTTGTGATCACGTATGGCAGTCGGTCCACAATAGAGTTGGGCCTAGCAATAGCCTTAATCTTTTCTTATTTTCTCCTTTTACTGTGTTTTGAAATGCATTATGTTTTTGCATGCCGAGCTCTCATGTCTTTTGTAATGTCAGTTTTGTTTAGTGTTCAATGTCCTAAAGAGACTACGGATGGAAAATACCATTCCTGCTTAATCCTGTGTATTTACGCTACATTTGTAATGTAGTTAATATGCTCTGTCACGTCTAAATAGACACATAAAGTAAAGTAAACTAGGGATCACTGCGAAAAATCTACACATGCTAATCGGTTTCATGCAAACACACAAAATACAGCACAAGACTACATCGTACAGCACAACTTTCATACTGTACTGTATACTTGTACATACTAGTGATGGGAGATTAATCGGCAAACACATCGGTATCGGCCGATATTGGCCTTAAAAGGATATATCGGTAATCGGTATCGGTAAAATAATATATCGGTTTTAGCAGATATTTTATTTTATAATTATTATGTTGATTTTTTTTAAAGCCTGAAAAAAGCCTTTTGTTATGATGAAGGCTGCAAATTATATCAATGTTTTCTGGGGAAGCTTTCAAAACAGTCAACAAGTTGGAACACTGGAGTTTATAACCCTTTTCCAGAATTTCAAAAATGATTATATTTTCTTATTACAGAATCATACCGAATCATACCGACATTGGTTATCGGCCATAATAGCAATTCATTATATCGGATTTTGATATCGGACAAAATGTCACATGGGTACATCCCTAGTACATACTGTAGGTTTCATTATGCAACACACGGTGGTAGGGATTACATAATGGAGTGGAGGGGACACACCGAACACACTTTGACTCAGGATAGAGCTGCTTACCCTCGCTCTGACATATTTCTGGATGTCGGAATGCGGTTTTAGCAAATAACAGAAAACAAAACAAAAACAAAACATCTGAGATGCAATGGAAATGTTGAAGTCCATAACTACTTAAACCCTATATATGTGAGCTTATAGATCTTCAATTTCCTCCGAATGTTTGCCTATTTTCGCAGAATGAACACATTATTCTTTCCAAATACGGATTTTTTCACAGAATGTTTGCCTTGTTATGACATGCCTAGGGTTCATGTGGTTAATGTCCTTTCCTTAATGGTACAGTAACCCAAGTCATAACACGTGAATGTATGCCTAATTTTCGTTTTTCATTGTGTCACTTAATCAATTTTGGGCGGGAACCCCTTTTGGTGTTTTAAAGCATTACTTTAGCTATTGAAAAATAGCAGATCTACAAGCTCATAGCGCGGCACCGAGTGCCGCGCTACGAGCTTGTAGGTCTGCTATTTTTGAAAAATTGTGAAAATGTGGCACAAATCTTTGAATATATATTCTTTCAGAGCGAACGTTTTTAACTCAAATCTTTGCTTTTGGGGGCGTCCCTGGAACGACATATTTTCAGATGGGGGTCGGCGGCCAAATACATATAGTTTTGGGGTTCCTTGACATGAAAATGTCTGAGAACCACTGACATAGAAACCTGGGTTTTTCAGAAAACTGTCGTGATTTAGAAGACATTTTTATAATCGTCCTCAGGTCTAATTGGGCATGAACCGTAGCATCCCAATTCTGGGCATGAAATAACAGGTGATCATTCTGGCAAAAACAGATGATTTACATCAAAGCTCACAGCGTGTTGCAAGGTGACGTGTTATATGAGCGTGTACAGCAGATTGGCTAATGTTCCCAAAGAGATTTGGGGGGGTGGGAGGGGGGGAGAAGGAGAAAAAAAAGGTAGTAGAAGTACTACAGACCCCTCGGAGATGTCTCCGAACTGTCAACACATTTGGGGACATCTGTCCCCAAATGTGCAACCCGCTTTTTGGGGACAGACCCACGGAATGAGAAACCCATCTCAGAAGTTAAGTCAGACTTAAAAAAAAGCTGATTACTGATAGGTCCGGACACAAACAGTGGTGGAAAGTAACTAAGTACTTTTACTTAAGTACTGTACTTAAGTACAATTTTGAGGTATTTGTACTTTACTTGAGTAATTTCCAGTACTTTTACTTCTACTCCACTTCATCTCAGAGCCAAAATTTTTACTTTTACTCCTCTACAATTATTTGAAAACTTTAGTTACTAGTTACTTTGGAGATTTTCATTTTGATTAGAAAACATACATTAACCACTTCAACCCTATACATTTCGGCCATTTGAAAATAGCGTTGCGACGCATTGTGAGCTTGTAGATCTGCTATTTTCAATAGATTTTGTACACATTTTGAACTTGTGAAATGGCACATTCTGCACAATGAGTACTTTTAGTACTTTAATTATATATTGATGCCGATACTTGTGTACTTTTACTCAAGTACATTTTCAATTCCGTACCTTTACTTGTAACAAAGTAGTTCTAAATTGCAGTATTGGTACTTTTACTTAAGTAAAAACAATTGAGTACTGTTTTCCACCACCGGACACAAACATCTGCTGTACGAGCTATTAGAAGACCGATTGTTGATTACCATGGCCTGCTCCATGGGGAGGACCTGATGACTGTGGATCTGCCGCAAGCTGTTGGCATGGTCCTTCAGAGCGCTCTGCAAACTGCCCTTGGGCTGTCAATACACGCACACGCGCGCGCACACACACACACACACACACACACACACACACACACACACACACACACACACACACACACACACACACACACACACACACACACACACACACACACACACACACACACACACACACACACACACACACACACACACACACACACACACACACACACACACACACACACACACACAGTTGATGTAATTTTAACGTTTTATGACTGATCATAAACACAAAAACATTCAAGTGGACACAACAAAGCACAAAACAGCATGCATTCCTTTCCCTTCTAACCACTAGCAATCTGTCACTATTCTGCCATCCAACCAATAGCACCGTCCGCAATAGAAGTTATTTAGACTGAGTGACTAGAGAGCTGTGGTTGTAGAAACGTTGGTTGTAAAACTAAGCCATGATGAGGAAAACTAAGACTTTAATATACTGACAATTTCGTCGACAAATAAAAACTAGACTAAAATGTTAGGAAGGGACGAGTGGACAAGAGATCCAGTATAAGTCATTTTACACTTGGTTGCATGCTGAAAATGTCAGATCTACAAGCTATTTTCAGCAAGTGTAAAAACAGTCATTACGACGGCATCAAGGCCTGCCGAAACACATTTTAGTCGACTAAATCAACTGTAGATTTAGTCGACTAAAATCTTATGATATTTAGTCGACTAGACTTAACGCTAAAACATTCCAGGTGACTAAAATGTGACTGAACTAAATGATTGAAGAGACTATGACTAAAACCAAAATCGAAATTTGCTGCCAAAAACAACACTGGTTCCTTGAGGGGGTTCCAAATGCACCCTTTACTCTCAAAGTTACAGTGGGTCCCCTGGGGTCAAAGTTGTTGCTACTGCTATGCCACCAGAATGTGGAATGCCTTACCAACAGCTATAAAAAAGTGTGACACCTAAGGAGTCACACTTTTATATGAGTCCTTTATACTGATAGCTTGTTTTGTTCATTGTTGGTTTGTGAATGGTATGACATGTTCCATCTACGTCTACTATAGTTCCCATTTACTCTGTCACCCATATTTGCAGGTCGTTCTGAACTCTAAACATTTGGGTGTGTTCGGAAATGCGCACCGGGAGCACACTCGCCTATTAGGTTGCATTGCACAGTGTGCTCAGTGCGCTATTTCCGAACGCGCCCATTGTCTCACTATCTCGTTTTTTCACTGTTGCCCCAGAAAGTTTCCAGTCTTTGAAAACATGTTTTGGCACATGTATCCGACCTTGTGCCGTCTCTGCCCGAGACATGTAGGGCTCCATTTTCGTCACCGCTAAACTTATCCCTAAACTTCTTTGCCTTTTTTTCCTATTTTGCAAAACATTTTTGAATAGTTAAAATGGCCAGTCTACAAGCTCACAATGTGTCAATGTAGATTGGCTAGTTGAACTATTCAAAAATGTTTTTCAAAATAGTAAAAAAAGGCAAAGAAGTTTAGGGATAAGGGGTTTAGCGGTGACGAAAATGGAGCCCGCAGTCTCCATTCTAGATGGAATTGTTCTTTTCACGGGTCTAAGATAGAACTACAACTCTGAACTACATTATCCACCATACTTTCAGGAAGTAACATCCTCATTGTGAACCATTGAGTACCAGTCTGTATTATAAATACTGCCTCCATTTTGTCATACTTGGAGAGAGAATCCATCTGCAATGGCTGTTATGTGACTTCATCTGGCTCTCCGGATTACCACGACCTATTTGAAAACGCATATCTCTGTCTGGACAGTCATTCATTGCTTGGACTTTTAAAAGGTATTGAGTATTTTTCTCTAAAATAATTTTCATCTTAAGGTTTGAATTTGATACTAAACATTTTTCTATAAAGCTATAAAACATATTTGTGCCAAGGCAAATTCTGGCTCCACTTTACATCTCCGAACTACTGCATGCAAAGCGAAACATAAGATCTCTTTTTATGATGTATTTCTACTTGACATATTTGCATTTCAATGTTTTGACTCCTATTGTTTTGTTTTTTTCTGTTGCTTGTTTCATGCCCTTGTTTTAACATGAATGTTTTACCTTGTTGACCACTGTACAGCACTTTGTAACATTGTTTCGAAAGGTGCTCTATAAATAACATTTACTTCTAAAAGGTTTATATAACTACTTGGGTAAATTACATTGATATAAGGCTTTGAACGTCATACGTTTTCCATCACTTACCCTCTAAAAGAGCACCTACAGGTGGCTGCAATTTGTAACTGGCCCCTGTAAAAAGCCTAAGCTTGTCAGTGGAAATTACCCTCACTCCCCCAACCCCCAACAGTTTACTACATATCTTTATTTTGTATTACTAGGCTACTCGTATGATGTTTTTGCATACTATTGTTTGTCTTTAAATGTCTCGATGAATTCAATACACATGACCTCAAAGGAAACAAGCAATGGGCTTATTGGGTTCTCCTTTTTAGCATCCTTTTGTATAATAAATATGCGGCAACTGTTCATGAAGTATTTCAATCCATCTTGACATTTTTTAGGTTTGAGAACTGTACTGGACGAGAGGCCATGCGGGCCAGGGGGCAGATGGACAGCAGATTAACTGTACTGGACGAGAGGCCATGCGGGCCAGGGGGCAGATGGACCAGGGGGCCAGGGGGCAGATGGACAGCAGATGAATGCAAGCAGGGCGTATAGGTATAGGGGAGGGTGAGGACGAGGAATAAAGAGCGGAGGACACACTTTGAACGGGGAGGGTTAATAGCCCTGACAGGACCCTCGCCCTGGACTCAAAACCACTTCCGGAAATGAACCAGAGTGCGGCGTTTGTTGCCCCCCCCCACCAATGTCACCAGCCCTGAAGGCACGGAGCGTTCAAACTGCTCCCAGAGATTAGGTCTGCTTTCCGGGCAGTATACAGCAGTACAGATCACGGAGGCGTGGTAAAAACACACGTCAAGGACCCCCACATTGACCCACGGGGTCAAATACATACTGTGGGAAACGACATGAATCTTCTCTTCTGGGTGTCCTCGCAAAAACTAAATCTTTTCCGAACGGTTCATGCCAAAACACATGAATTTGGGGGTCCTTGACGTGCAAATGGTGGGCAACCACTAGGCTTACACACCATCCATTAACATGCACATCCCCAAGTTAGTGCAGAGAGGTTTGTATGGTAACAAGGTGGTCTCACCATGAGGTCTGTCTGAGCCTCTAGCTCACTGGCAAATGACAGCAGGTCCACCTCTGTGACTCCTTTGTTGACCTGGAGAAACATTGGAAAATAAAGCAGAAAAAAGGTCCATTTTAGTCCACACAGTGCAAAGAGAGAGCAGCACATTCACACACGTTCCAACATTTGACCGTACAGCAGTGGTTCCCAAACCCTTTCACGTTAAGGACCCCCAAATTGACACTCATTAGCCCGCGGACCCCCATTTGAAAATCCCAAGGACCCATAAGAGAAGATTTTCACGGTTCTAGCAGTGATTTTCAACCATTTTCATTTCAAGGACCCCCCCAGTTTGACCTGAATTTGGCTACGGGCCCCCATTTCTATCTCTGTGACCCCAATGCATAATGTAAAATTTAACTCAGACCCTAACGGGTCCATTTGTACACTCTCAGAGTTACGGACCCATAAGGGTCCATTTGGTTCCAAACTATCATTTAGCTGGGGACCCCCTGGAACTCCCTCAGGTACCCCTGGGGGTCCCCGGACCCCACTTTGGGAACCACTGCCTACAGTACTGTATGTTTCAACGTGGCCACTTTAACCCATTTTGGTGTTTTAAACATTATGTTATAATTTAGCTATTGAAAAATAGCAGATCTACAAGCTCGTAGCGCGCCACCGAGTGGCGCGCTATGAGCTTGTAGGTCTGCTATTTTTGAAAAAACGTGAAAATATTTATTTCAGAAAACTGGAGGATTTAGAAGAATTATTTTAAATTTCGAGGCCTAAATGGGTAGCCAAAGTTTGTTTCATCCACCACACACTCACCCTGAAGTGGGAATGAAAGGGTCCAGATTTCTGAAATATTTGACATTTTGTTCTATGAACAAAACTACCGTAAACCAAACTATATATGTCCCTGTGTCATAGCACAGGGACTATATATGTCCCTGTGTCATAGCACAGGGACTATATATGTCCCTGTGTCATAGCACAGGACTATATATGTCCCTGTGTCATAGCACAGGACTATATATGTCCCTGTGTCATAGCACAGGGACTATATATGTCCCTGTGTCATAGCACAGGACTATATATGTCCCTGTGTCATAGCACAGGACTATATATGTCCCTGTGTCATAGCACAGGACTATATATATCCCTGTGTCATAGCACAGGGACTATATATGTCCCTGTGTCATAGCACAGGACTATATATGTCCCTGTGTCATAGCACAGGACTATATATGTCCCTGTGTCATAGCACAGGATTATATATGTCCCTGTGTCATAGCACAGGGACTATATATGTCCCTGTGTCATAGCACAGGACTATATATGTCCCTGTGTCATAGCACAGGGAGTGACACGTCCCTGCCCAGTCTGGTACAGTATGATACAGTATGCTCTCTTTGCTTTGGCAGAGATATACTTTTGGATATAATAATCACGCGTCAGCCTTCGTGGACACATGGCAGTGTTGCTGCAGCATGATGCAAGCTGACGGGACGCAGAGCACATGTGCAATGTCTGCTGTGTGTCACTGGAACTGACAGAATGCATTATGGGGCAGTGTTCAGTCACTGGCAGGCCTTAACCTACGGACTGCTAAAGAGCATGAAATCACATAATTACTACTCTTTTTTTAGTGACCCGTCCAGTACCACTAAATGGGCTGTAAGTTGGCACAGTGTGTGTGTGTGTGTGTGTGTTCATTTTGACATCAGATTTTGATTTAGTTTAAGTGTACAGTAGTCATAGTTTTTTTTTTAATAAAACGTTTTAGTCATGTTCTATACTACATCCTTCCCTTCATCCACTTCATATCATTCATCCATATCTAATTCTCCATCATGCCTTTTCAATGTTCTTCTTTTCTAAATAAAATGTCAAACGATGCGTGATCGAATGTGTGGTACTGTACTATAGTGAACTACTAGGTCCAAAAGATTGTAGATCTGCTATTTTCAGAGCACAACACGGAGTTTCATAGTCGTCGTAGCTTAGTTTTGATTTTGTTTTATCGTCAGTGGGAAAAAAGGCAGTCGCCGAACATTTATCCACATAGTTTGAGGAAATGAACCACTGGAGTGTGTGTGTGCGTGTGTGCGTGTGTGTGTGTTTGTGTGTGTCTAAATCTACGGTTGATTTAGTTGAACAAAATGTATTTTGGCGGGCCTTGATGCTGTCGTAATGGCTGATTTTACACTTGCTGAAAATAGCCGATCTACAAGCAAGTTGTGAGCTTGTAGATCGGCTATTTTCTGCATGCAACCAAGTGTAAAATGACTTATACTGGATCTCTTGTCCACTAGTCCCTTCCTAACATTTTAGTCTAGTTTTTATTTGTTGACGAAATTGTCAGTATAATAGTCTTAGTTTTAGTCATCATAGCTTAGCTTTCATTTAGTTTCCATGTGTAGTTTTCCTCAGTGGAAAAAGGTAGTCGACGAACATTTTTCATCTTAGTTTTAGTCGACAAAATCAACACTGGTGCGTGCGTGCGTGCGTGTCACCTCCTCCAGGTAGTCTGCGTAGTTGATGTCGGACAGGCCGGAGTCGGAGAAGGCCAGGAGGTTCTGCCTGCCCTCTGCCTCCAGCAGCACGATTCCCCTCAGATCGATCCTGATCCCATCCAGCCGATCCACCACGTCCCTGGTGAACTAGACACATACGACAGACAATCAGTTCATTCAATCAATGAATTAACCCATTTAGACCTTGAGGACGATTCTACAAATGCCTTCCAAATCCTGACTGTCAGGTTTGTTTTCTATGTCAGTGGTTCTCAAAAGATTTTAATCATGTGTAATTGGCCGCTGACCCCTTCTGAAAATACGTTGTTCCTGCAGGGACCTTCCAGAAGCAAAGATTTGAGTTAAAAATGTTCGCTCTGAAAGAATATATATTCAAAGATTTGCACCACATTTTCGCGATTTTTCAACAGCTAAACCATAACATAATGCTTAAAACACCAAAAGGGGTTCCCGCCCAGATTGGGTTAATTCATTAATTGCAATTAACAATTGAACTGTGGGCCTTTTAGGCCTTGTAAACGATAGGTATAATGCGGTAGATATGACAATAACTTAAACAGAGATTACTGACAATGACCGATACCAATAATGAAAAAAGAAATATATATTTATGGCCAAAATACACCAGGTCCATATTTAATATTTCACGCCTGAAATGCGTAAGAAATAGTAGGAGTAAATAGTGTAAATCTACAAGCCCACAATGCGTTGCATCTCTTCTGTGGCAGAAGAGCACAAAGCCAGGGAATGCCTCAGTAGTCGTGTTGCACAGATCTACAACGCCACAGGGTCGTTAGCCATTCTTCTTTTTGGCAACAAAACAAAACAGCGTGAAAATGTCCAAAACAACTAAACAAATAGAAACCCCGCCGCGTGCTTAACCATTTTAGACCTGAGGACAATTCTACAAATGCCTTCTAAATCCAGTTTTCGGAGAAACCCATGTTTCTATGTCAGTGGTGCTCAAACATTTTAATGTCAAGGACCTCCAAAAATATATGTACTTGGCTGCCAACCCCCATCTGAAAATATGTTGTTCCAGGGACCCCCCCAGAAGCAAGGATTTGAGTTAAAAACGCTCGCTCTGAAAGAATATATTAAAAGATTTGCGCCACATTTTCACGATTTTTCAAAAATAGCAGACCTACAAGCTCATAGCGCGGTATGAGCTTGTAGGTCTTCTATTTTTCAATAGCTAAAGTATAACATAATGCTTAAAAAGACCAAAAGGGGTTCCCGCCCAGAATGGGTTAAGTTTACCACCGATGTAAAAGAGGCACTGTTTGGGGTAGCAGCACAAAATTGGATTTATCAGAAGCTCTGTAACGATAGTTTTTTTCCCCTCTCCGATTCAATCTTTATAGATTTTTCACAAGGAATGATCAAATGCACATCTCAGACGGTGCAAAATCGACAAAATTGAACTCCAATAGTTTGTCATTTTTACATTCTTCATCGGTTATAATGATCATCATAACCACAGTGTGTACAGTTCTTGGTTTACCTACGATCCTAGAGGACTATTTCTAATGCATTTGATGTATTGCCTCGTGTTGTCCTTGCATACTGCAAGTCGCTCTGGAGTAAGAGCGTCTGCAAAAATGCCTGAATTGTAAATTGTTAAATTGTACAGTAAGTCGAAGGCTGACCAATTTGACTGACTGACTGACTATGCAATTTCACCACACACACAAACAAAACATCAGTTTCCTTTCCCCACAATAGAAAAGTCAGCCCCGAGTCAGGTTTTTGCCCGACACTATAAAGAGAAAAGAACAAAATGTTGGCATCGGTTGTTATTTACTTAGATGACAGTGTTGTATAACCCACGGATCATGCCCTGCAATTCCTTTTACACTGAAAAAAAACAAAAAAACATAAAAAAATAAAATATATTTTACTCTAGGTTTTATGTTTAAAATTATGTTTTTCTTTAAATAAATATAGCGAACTGTAAATTAGGCTGCTACCAATAGCAACAACAGATTTCAGATAGTGAAGCAAAGACTTCTTATAAACCAATAAAATATATCTTACAAAATTGTTAGGTCTTGTCTTTAGAAGTCTTTAATTAGATTTTTCTTGGAAAGAAGTCACAGTATCTCACCCCAACAACACATTACATTTTAAGGTTCGATACCTGAGGTGGATATTTGTTGTAGTGTGATCTACTACAAGCTTGCCAATTAAATATCTTCTACCACATGTACAAATCGTCTGAAATGTCCACTTTGCAGAAACCCCAGTAGCAAAGATGAAGCCAATGGCCTAAATGCAGCACAGCAGGGGTCCTCAACAGGGAGTCCGGGACCCCTAGGGGGTCCTCAGAGTAACTACAGGGGGTGCACCACGAAAATAGACGTTCTATCTATAAGCTTGGCTATTTTCGGACAGTCCCGCGTAACTATAATACAATCTCCACCACACATGATGGTGAATGAAAATGGCGGGAGCCCACAGCAACTCTTGCGCCCAGCGCCCCTTAGGGCAGTCATTTCGTCAGGGAGTAGGGCTCACATTCTTCAAGTGGTACTGTAGGTTGTTCTGGCTTCGGAAAACAAAACTCCTCATATGTCATGTGTATAAACCGATGACAAAATGACCAGTGTTGACGTAGCAGCAGAAATGCCAGCCGTTAGCCATGACTCTGTATAACCAACCGAGACATGTTCTAGCAGACGGTACTATCGACTGGCGTCCTTTACAATAACAGAGGCTGGATAATATTTGCAAACTGGCAAAAGGCCGGTGCTAAACGTCTTTGGTGAACAGATTAGAGCTGGCTTCGAGTCAAGTAAACACTCTAATGAGAGTGCGAGATTAAGAGGTGAAGGTAATGCTATAAATGTTTGTTGTTTTTGGCACCAAGGAGCTGTTAATTCATCACCAGAGACAAATGGAGAATGTCGTCTGACACACAAACTGTGCCTGTTGATTCTAATACATCTGAACCTTGTCTATACTTTCACCCTGCTGTCCATGTTCTGGACATTTCATTGAAGGTGTACAGATATTAACCCATTTAGATCTGAGGCCGATTCCAAAAATAAAAAAGTCTTCTAAATCCTTAAAGGTTTTCAGAAAAACCTATGTTTCTGTGTCAGTGGTGCTCAACCTTTTTCATGTCAAGGACCCCCACAATATATATGTAATTGGCCGCCGACCCCCATCTGAAAATATGTTGTTCCAGGGACCCCCCAGAAGCAAAGATTTGAGTTAAAAAACGTTCACTGAAAGAATATACATTCAAATATTTGCATCACATTTTCACGATTTTTCAAAAAATAGCAGATCTACAAGCTCGTAGCGCGGCATAAAGTTTAAAATAATGGTTAAAACACCAAAAGGGGTTCCCGGTTGAATCTTTTAATCAATTCAATCAGGCTGGCAAAAGGAAGAGAAGCAAATATTTTAATTAGAGTACTATTAATTAGAGTATTACTAATAAGGCAGAATGCCACTAAGTGCGATGGGATGCGAGAGTGCAGGTCGTCTAGCCAACACCAAATCTGGACTCCTGAATCGCTGCCCTAGTCCACACTCGCCTATATCTAACTAACATCAGGGACTTGAGATCTACGGTGTTGCTAAGCTGTCGTGCCACAGTGCATGGGACCAAGTGCAAGTTACTGATCAGAACTACGCACTGTGTGTGTGTGTGTGTGTGTGTGTTTCACTGACCAGTGTAGCATTGAGGAAGGAGGAGATATTGAAGACCTTGTCCAGTCGCATAGCTGAGTAGATACCTTTGTTCTCCTTGCAGTCACTGAGAATGGCGCACACACACGCACACGCACACGCACACGCACACGCACACGCGCACACACACACACACACACACACACACACACACACACACACACACACGATAAATGATAACAGAAAGCGTTGGTATAGTTTCCATATCTGCTGTTGTGTTGTAGTCATTGTAGTCAAATATCTGCTGCCACCCAGTGGACACACACAGAACACACTACAGGCATAATTATGATCAAACCATTGTGTCATAAAAGAGCAGAATACACTAGTATGATGAATTTTGCCCCCAGGTTATAATAACTCATTACTGAATACGAATAACTGGTGTGGTAATCATACAAGCAGTATCGAGAAGAATCAACTTCCATTTTGTTAATGTTAATTAAACATCACACATCCAAACTTTAACCCATTTAGACCTGAGGACGATCATTTCTTCTAAATCCGGACAGTTTTCTATGTGTCATTCTCAAACATTTTCATGTCAAGGACACCAAAATATAAATATATTTGGCCGCCGACCCCCATCTGAAAATATGTTGCTCCAGGGAGACCCCCCAGAAGCAAAGATTTGAGTTAAGAACGTTCGCTCCGGCCTGGGCCATGGCTCAGTGGTCCAGGCACCTTGGCTGGTAATCCAGTCTGGCAGTGTGCCGCGGGTTCGACTCCCGATCCCGATGGCCTTTACTGCATGTCTTCCCCCCCCATCTCTCTCCCCATTTCCTGTCAGCCTACTGTCTGTCCCTCCATAAAATATATAAAATAAAGACGAAAGCCACAAAAAAACAAACATTTAAGAACGTTCGCTCCGAAAGAATATATATTCAAAGATTTGCGCCACATTTTCACGATTTTTCAAAAATAGCAGATCTACAAGCTCATAGTACGGCACTCGGTGCCGCACTATGAGCTTGTAGATCTGCTATTTTTCAATAGCTAAAGTATAACATAATGCTAGAAACACCAAAAGGGGTTCCCACTTCCCGCCCAGAATGGCTTAATGCTGGTGTCACGCATAAATGCACATCTGGGCCTCCGAAGCACAGTGGTATGAATGTTAGCGTTCCTCTGTAAGTGATGACAGAAGCAGACTCGTAGATGAGCTGCTCGGTCACTGTAAGCAGCCTATTAATCCAATTCCTAATGATGGAAAAAAAATATATATATATTTGACATAGGGAATATTAATTAAGTATTCCCTATATGTCACTGTATTACGACTGGAGCTAGTCTTATCTAAATGTGTATTACTATTAATTTATTTGGACAAATACAAGCGCCTTCTCTCTGTATGTGTACAGTATTGGATAATGATATGTACATACACAGTACAGTGTGTTAACCCATTTAGAACTGGTACCTAATATGTTGTTGTTATACGTTTCAAGCTTTCATTCTTGTTGCTGTTATTGGACAGAAACCTCACAACTCCAATTCTCCATAATAATTCTAACTTTTTGTGTTTTTTCTAAAATGCGCTCGAAACGCGGTGTGAGCTTGTAGACATGCTACGTTTGATGCTTTTGTGCGACGCTGTAGTAGCTTCTTTTTTTTAATCCCATTTAGACCTCACGACGATTCTACAGTCTAAATCCTGACAGTTTTCTGAAAAACCCATGTTTCTATGTCAGTGGTGCTCAAACATTTTCATGTCAAGGACCCCCAAGATTATATGTAACATTTTGGCTGCCGACCCCCATCTGAAAATATGTAGTTCCAGGGACCCCCCCCCCCCCAGAAGCAAATATTTGAGTTAAAAACGTTCTCTCTGAAAGAATATATATTCAAAGATTTGCACTACATTTTCACGATTTCTCAAAAATAGCTAAATATTTTTCAATAGCTAAAGTATAACATAATGCTTAAAACACCAAAAAGGGGTTCCCGCCCATAATTGAATCCCGAAAATTAACAGTTTTAGACATAGATCTGACCGCGATGATATATATAGCAACATAATTCTGACGAAAACTTGATTTGCTACAGTATATTACATACAGTACATATATATGTATAAAGAATATATTTGGACGATAGCTAGCACAATTCTGAGTGTATTATTATTGGATATCAGCTCCAGTGCTACAGTATTATGTTCAGGTAAATGGGACAGTGGATCTGACCTGTACAGACTCTCTAGTGTCAGCTCCAGGTCAGAGTCGTTGTACATGTATCCAGGGACAAAGTTCCTCCACTCAGGCTGCACCAGGTATGGGGTGTCCACCACCTGGGAGAGGAGGAAGAAGAAAAACAGAAAGCAGATCATGTCATTTTGATAAAGGTATAGGTGGCTTCTTCCATTAACAACAGATCATCATCACCCCTTGCTGAATAGAGCATCGCAGTCCCGCCCCCTACCCTGGACCAGGAAATGATTCTCCGTTCATTTTCCTCATAGACATTTCAGAAAGTATTTTTTTAAAGACGTTTACGCCACGGACAAAGCCAACTCGAGTCGTGACAAATCATGACAACAAACACAATTTTTTGGGCCGAACAAATAATTAGAAAGAAGAAAAAAACGGCAGGTTACAACACTTTTTTTGTTGTTTTTCTTCTTTGTAATTATTTGTTTGGTCCAAAATATTGTTTGTGTTGTCATGAGTTGTCACGACTCGAGTTGGCTTTGTCCGCGGCGTAACCGTCTTTAAATAAATACTTTAAGAAATGTCTATGGGAAAAATGCATTGGGATTCATTTCCTGGTCCATGGTAGGGACTGCGACGCTCTATAGAGCAGCACTAGTTAGGTTCTGTCAACGATACTTACAATTTAGGTATTTAGCAGACGCTCTTAATCCAGAGCGACTTGCACGTAAGCAAGGACAACACAAGGTAATACACCAAATGAATAGAAGTAGTAATCTAGGATAATATACTGTAGGTAAACCAAGAACCTATCATCAGTCTAGAAACAGTATACCATCGAAAGATCTATAACCTGTTCATTGAAACTATACACAGTGACTATAGGATGCCAGGTCTACAGATGATCAGCATGCAACCAAGTGTAAAATGACTTATACTGGATCCCTTCCTAACATTTTAGTCTAGTTTTTATTTGTTGACGAAATTGTCGGTATATTTAGTCATAGTTTTAGCCATCATGGCTTAGTTTTAATTTAGTTTTTATGTCGTTTTTGTCAAGTGAAAAAAGGTAGTCGTCTTCAGGGCCGGGTTTACCCTCCCAAGGGCCCCCGGGCTAGACAAAATTTCAGGGCCCCCCTGGGCTGTGTGGTGCATTTCGGACGCACGGCAAAGCCGCGCCCCCCCAAAAGAGAAAGGCCGGCAGGCAGACAGACAACTAGTGGACATTGGCAGGGGTTTCCACAGCTACCCCACAACACAGCGTCACTGTCTGCAGTGCAGACAGCAGAGCAGAAGCTCGGTTTATGTTTTAACCATAATACTAAATATGCAATAACTAAACATAAATCTCACTTGAATTGGATTGCAATACTTTTTTTTTTTTAGGGCCCCCCCCAGTCGCAGCCCACCCTAGCCCAATGGTAAATCCGCCTATGGTCGTCTTAGTTTTAGTCGACGAAAACAACACTGCTTTGAGCTCTGGTAACCTGCCTGGAAGAGCTGCTTCGTGTGGAACGGTTCACACACCAACTTCTCCATGTTGCCACCGACCAGGAAGATGGCCGTCACCACTCCCATCAGCACCCAGGAGAATATGAAGGTGAACCCCACACCGCTGTGGGGATAAACGCACAGATATGGACCCTAATTAATACATTAAAATGTGCTGTATTATAAATACGTATGACATGACTTGACTTGCAACAAAACCTCATGGATCAAAGGATAGCTGAGATCTAGTTACTGTAAGATGTCTCCCCAAATACATGCTTAACCCATTTTGGCCTGACCTCGAAATTTAAAAAATAATCTTCTAAATCCTCCAGTTTTCTCACTTTTCTGAAATAAATATTTTCACGATTTTTCAAAAATAGCAGACCTACAAGTGGCGCGCTACGAGCTTGTAGATCTGCTATTTTTCAATAGCTAAATTATAACATAATGTTTAAAACACCAAAAGGGGTCCCCGCCCAAAATGGGTTAAAGGCCTGACGTCGAAATAAAAAAAACGTTGGCTCTGAAAGAACATATATATTCAAAGATTTGTGCCGCATTTTCACGATTTAAAAAAAAAGCAGACCTACAAGCTCGTAGCGCGCTATGAGCTTGTAGATCTGCTATTTTTCAATAGCTAAAGTACAACATAATGCTTAGTTAAAACACCAATTTTAATCTAGCACTTATCTTTTATTGATTTTTTTCTCTTTCTTGATAAAGTTGGCTCAGTCCTTTTCTACACGTAAAGCGACTTTGGGAAAAGCGCGATATAAATCTGAGCAATTACTATTACGCTCTTTAGTTTAATTAAACACCGGATTTCCCATGTGTAGTGATACTTTCAACGAATGTATGAACTGTACTGTAGGCCGTTTGCAGAGGTCTGTCGAATGTGTCTACTGTCTAGTGAATTGTGAACCAAAAGTGGAACTTTGATTCAGAGTTCCATCATTTCACAGTGAAATAAAAGAACAAACCATTCTTCTGGCAACAGTTATGTCAAATCTTATCATAATAAAAAAAAACAGAAATCCCTGGTGTTGAGTAGACGGTCCACCTACTCACGGCATTAAGCAACTAGTCAACTATTCAACTAGTCGACTAGTAAGTCCACTAGTCGACCTTGTTGGTACTAGTTGACTAGTTGATAAGAAAAATAAATACATTTAAAAAAATCCCGATTTTGTAGGCCTCAAGATCAAGTAATTATGTAATGTACAATTATTTATTTCCCAAAAAAGTTACATTTTTTACATAATAGGTAGTTCAACAGTAAACTAGGCAACTAGTCAACTAGTAAAAATGACTAGAAGTGAATGCCCTAACTCAGGGGTTCTCAACGTTTTTGGCCGGGGACCCCCGGAAATGCTTTGGCAATGTCTCGGGACCCCCGCCCCGCCCCCTCCTGACCCCCAAATATAAATGCTACAATAACCTCAATAATAGAGACAATACACCATACATAAATACTGAAACCAGATATAATCATATGCATGTACTATGTGTACTATATGTAAACTCTTCATTTCTATTTTCCAGCCATTTAGTTGCAAAAAAAAAAAAAAACCCAAAATAAGGTCGCAACCCACATGTTGAGAACCCCTGCCCTATAACTCACGCCATGATCAGTGTTCCTCCCGTGTTGGAGATGCAGCCTCTGGTGGTGGGCGAGGCGTGCTTGTCGTATCCCAGGGTGCCGCAGAGAAGGCCCAGGTAGTTGAAGGCCAGGACCAGAACCACCATGCAGCAGAGAGCGATGCACGCGATCCACCTGAGGTAGCACAGTATAGCTCACAATGTTTTATCTTTTGCCAGAAATGTTAACCCCATTTAGACCTAAGTTCGATTCTACAAATGTCTTCTAAAACATTTTTTTTCCGAAAAACCCTATGTTTCCATGTCGGGGTGCATACTTAGTTTAGACTAGTCATTGGTTAGACATGGGTTAAGGTTAGGTTTAGGTGTGCTGCCCCGTGGGAGGTTAGGTTTAGGGTGAGGGTTTGAGATATGTTATAGTCTAAACCAAAAACTGTCTAAACTAAGTACATTTCAAGGACCCCCCGATATCATATGTAATTGGCTGCCCGACCCCCATCTGAAAATATGTTGTTCCAGGGACCCTTCCAGAAGCAAAGATTTGAGTTAAAAAATGTTCGCTCTGAAAGAATATATATTCAAAGATTTGCATCGCATTTTCACGATTTAAAAAAAATAGCAGACCTACAAGCTTGTAGATCTGCTATTTTTCAATAGCTAAAGTATAACATAATGCTTTAAAACACCAAAAGGGGTTCCCGCCCTGAATGGGTTTAAAAAAACGGTACGTGAAGAAGATCCACATATTTACCTGTAGAAGTCTATCTGGTCGATCTCCGGGTAGTAGTCTTCGATGGCGGAGTGAGTGTGGCTGATGAAGACTGTGAAGTTCCCCAGGCAGCGCTGCAAGGGGAAGACCCTGGTGACGTTGCTGACGTTACCGCCAATGTCCCCCACCAGGTCCCGCACACCTGGGGAGACATGGAGGAGCGCAGAGACAGGGGGACAGACAGACAGACAGACGTACATGGAGAGGAGGAGAGGGATGGAGAGAAAGAAAGAAAGAAACAGATGGGGGTTGGGGATAGAAAAAGAAGCGGGGAAAAAAAGAGGAGAGTTAGTACGAGAAACTTAGATTGTGTTCCGAAGGTTTAGCTCCACTTAATGCACAACATGGAACACAAGTTGTTAGAGTAACCCATTTTGGGTGGGAACCCCCTTTGGTGTTTTAAGCATTATGTTATACTTTAGCCATTGAAAAATAGCAGATCTACAAGCTCATAGCGCGGCACCGAGTGCCGCGCTACAAGCTTGTAGGTCTGCGATTTTTTTTGAAAAATCGTGAAAATGTGGCACAAATCTTTGAATATATATTCTTTCAGAGCGAACGTTTTTAACTCAAATCTTTGCTTCTGCGGGGGTCCCTGGAACTACATATTTTAAGATGGGGGTCGACGGCCAAATACATATGTTTTTGGGGGTCCTTGATATGAAATTGTTTGACATAGAAACATGGGTTTTTCAGAAAAAAAGCCTTTATTTTATCGACCTCAGTCCAAAATGGGTTAACACATTCCCTCCCGTTACTATAGGCCAGTGTAATGCGCAAAAAACGCAGAAGACGAGACCATGACTTCCGCCCGACCAAGGTTTATTAAATCAGGTTAGGAAGCAAAGACCGTACGGTGGACTCCATGTTGCTCCCTGGAAGGAAAGAAACATGCGCAATTGAGACCAGAAAAAAGATATGGCACAAATGGCCCAGCAGATGGCGTGATGCTACTGAAAGGAGGGATGCTTGTACATATGTCATATGTCATTAACCTAATCAATCATTGCATTTTACCTTTTATATTAAAGTTTTAACAGCAAGTGGATAAGTAAGTCCCAGCATGGATAATCACAGTAAGACAGTAATGTTGGTCGGGTACATGACGTGACATAATAGTACAAGCATCCCTCCTTTCAATGGCATCACGCCATCTGCTGGGCCATTTGTGCCATATCCATGATTTGTGCATGTACTGTACAACTTCTCAATTGCGCATGTTTCTTTCCTTCCAGGGAGCAACATGGAGTCCACCGTACGGGCTTCGCTTCCTAACCTGACAGCACGAGTACAGTAACAGCACCACTCACTTCAGACTGATCTGATTTTACTTTTTGAAGCACATCGAGTCTGACCTTGTCTTGTGCTGCTATATATAAATACATGTGACGTGACTTACCTCCCGCAACACTTCTGGTCTGGTCAGCCACCATGGCCGGGGTGTCGTTTAGAGAGGAGTAGCCCTGTGGTGTTTATAGAAGGATATCCACATTAATGTGCTGCCAGGATGGAGGCTAATTTAATGCAGAGATTAAGGATTAATGATTCTTTAATGTTGCATAGTGTCTTTGAGCTAGACTACACACTATTTGTGGGACTTTTTTGTTATTAACCAGTATTATCTGCTCTGTCCTGTGTTTTTGTTCTTTAAGTATAGGGAGATCAATTCTGTTATTCCCCCATAGTTAACACCCTGAGCGCACAAGGACAGAGTTCTCCGCCCAATCAATTAGTAACGCCCAGCGCTCAAGACGGAGATTGATCAAAAGGACGGAGATTTTTGATATCAAAACCGATCGCATCGCTCCACAGGCTGGGAGCGTCTGTTGCGCAACATTCGGAAATCTTAAAACGTTAATAACTCTTGATCTAAACCATTCTGTCCAATTCTAAGAAAAGATTATGTGTTAAGACGGCCCACCGCGGTCCCGTCGCTAGTCGCGATAGAATTAATCATACGTCCCGTTGTTGTCGATCGCCTCAAGAGTGTTTTGGCTACATCAAGCTACTTCAGCCACATCCGGGATAACATCCGGTCCGTCGCTAAATGTGCTCCGCTGCTATAAATCGCTGGGCGCTCTAGCGATTTAATGGTTTAAATAACCCTGGGCGTTCGGGGTGTTAACATAATGTAATATTTCCCCCCCATTATCATGCATGTTTTCGTTTTTTTATGATCAAGGACCCAGTCATTTCAGGTTTTTCTTGCAGTGTGTGCTACGTAGGTAACGCCTCACCTTCTGGATGATACTGGACAGGTCAGTCCTCAGGAGGTCAGTAACTCTTCCCAGCTGAGTGTTCAGGTTGTCTAACTGAAACGCAAAACACACTGGTCAGTAGGGATGGAGCTCGATAACAGACACCCGAAAAAATCCAATAACAAGCTCATCGAGTACCCGGTATCAATAAGCTTTGGGCTTATTCAGCCTGTTATTGAGCATAACGGACGTCATGACGTCATATTTAAACAATCAAGACAAGAGGCGATCAAGAAATAAATGTAATCATCCATGCTGGCACAACCATGTCGGTCTTCAAGTGTATTGATACCTGCCAACCAGCGTTGTCCGGGTAAACAAAATTACGCTTTTAACTCTTTGAGCGTTTCAAGGATTTCTATATAGTAGGTAGACTTCTCTATGGCCAGAATGGCGTTTTTGAATGATTTATTGAAAATTCTCTGTTGTGAATGTGTGACAACGAAAGACCTTCAGAGAAAGCTTGACTTGTCTGCTTCCAGGAAAAAAATGAACTGAGTTGATACAATGTTTAGTTCTTGTGTTGGAAGCCATTTAAAAGAGCCTGCATTTACACTGTTTCTGTTTCTAGGACAACCAAAAAAAGTTATGCCCGGTTGAAGTTTTATTTTCTAAATAACTTTTTTTCTGCTGGGCGTACATAGCCATGCAATATCTCATTTTAAAGGGTGAGTTGTCTAGTTCAATTAAAATAAAATAAAAAGTTTCTCACATGTACCACTGTAGATATTTTGCCATCTATAAATAGCATGGTCAGTCATGATCAATCTGACCTATCCAGCTAAAAGTCCCCATAGCTCTGAAATTGGAACATCATATAAACTCAATTCTTTTTTGGGGTAAAATTAGACATTCTAACGCACATTTTGATATATACCATGTTTACATAGTCTTACCAGTACCTTGTCTATTCATGCATGTATCTCAAAAACCTGTTATGAAGAAACACAGTTTTGATAAAAAACACATCCAAGGACATTGTTTTGATATGACTTGGTGCCCATGATATGTATCAAAATATAGACTTGAATGTATACTGTATTATAAAAAAGAAATTGAGTTATTACCATCTACCGTTACAGCGTAAATCACAGTTGAAACTTGCTTAGTCATATACAATAAACCTCACAATAGTGAACAAAATAGTCATGACAGGTCTAACTCATTGTAAAAGAGTCTTTTATTTTTTACGACTACTAACATAATAAAATGATAAATATTACAGAAAATAAGTAGGCCTACATACAAAACAGTTACTCCTCCCCTAGCTCTGATCCATAGCTCTAAATGCGCATTTAGAGCTATGGATCAGAGCTACTCCTCCCAAATGTCCCCAAACCCAGTCCTTGACGGTGTGTGTGTGTGAGTTAACCTGACTCCGCCATATGGGGCAGCAGAGTGTACAGTGTGTTCCCCCCTCCTGCTCCCATCTGGGAACTCTCAGGCAGACTTGATGCCCGGCCACAAAACGGCCTGGCCAATCAGCAGCAGCTTCTAGCAACTTCTAGCAGCAGCTTCTAGCTTCTACTAGTTGCTGCTGATTGGCCAGGCCGTTTTGTGAGCAACTTCGCTTCTAGCTGCTGCTGATTGGCCAGGCCGTTTTGTGGCCGGGCATCAAGTCTGCCTGAGAGTTCCCAGATGGGAGCAGGAGGGGGGAACCCAGTGTACTCTCTGCTGCCCCATCTGGCGGAGTCAGGTTATGTGTGAGTAGGCTAAATAAAAAAAAACACCCAAAAACTGCCCCCCCCTGAAATGAATGAATGAATGAATCCGGTTCAGTGTCGGAGAACGCCATCGCAGTCTTGACTCTTCATCCTCCTCCTCCTCCTCATCTGATGCCAGTTCTAAATATATAAAAAGAAATAAACATTTTAGCTGTAGTCAGTGCACGCTACTATTACATGGCGTTTTACCCGGCTGCTGGCGATCAATGATTTTATTGTGCAGTGTCTTTGTGGGCCGAGTCGTGGCATGACAAATACAAATAGATGCTTGTATAAGTAGTATCACGATAAAATAATATGGCAACGTTAGAATGAAACACCAATGAGTGATCGCTGCCGCTGGTAATGTAGCTAGCTGCCCAGGGTATATCCAGCACCATTGCGTCGCAATCATCCAGCAACATTGGTACTGGCTATTGCCCGGGCTTGTGGCCCGGCCAATAGCCAGTACCATTTGTGCAGTGTTTGTTAGCAACTACTACTAGCCAACAGCCAGTGGAATGTGGTGACGTGATGGTGCTGGATATACGCTGGGCAGCTACATTACACGCGATCACTCATTGGTGGTGTCATTCTAACGTCGCCATATTATTTTATCGTGATACTAATTATACAAACATCTATTTGTATGCCACGATGCCACGATTCGGCCCACAAAGACACAGTACAATACATTCATTTGATCAGATGTTTTTGTTAGCTACGTCGATCACCTATAGTACCGACCCTTGTTATATATTCTCCGACTATGCATGTCACGATGACTAAACCAGTTAGATCTATCCATATATGGTTCTACCACATCTATCTGATATCAGCACTAGGTCGGCTCGGGCCAAATATAGGGATCGTCTTACTAGACATGTCATATTAGGGCATTTTCGAATACAATAAAATTACCTTTTAGCGAAGGCATCAGCCTTGGTGGTAACTCCGGTGGGGAGAAGAAAAAACATTGCACACGTGTAATCCGCGAGGGTGGATGTTGCAGCCCGGCCAACGGTCTGGGACTGGAGAATGCCACTGGACACGGATGGATCATTTTTCAGATTGTTTTTTTTGCGGCGACTGCAAACCTGGCTGAAAAACTCTTCCTCCAGTGCCCACCTCGGAGGAGTCAACCAACCCCCCTGTTCACTGGGGGCTGGGCGTCAGTTTCCAATAGGAAAGCATACACGTGTGTCACGTGACACGGGAATTCTGGGAAATGTAGTTGATATTTATGCTCAATACTATATACAGAGGTGCGGACCGAATTAATATATTGGTATTAATAAAAAAAGAGAACTACGGAAAATCACGTACAGGGCAGAAAAGACTAATGCAAAACTCCACGTGTTTTCCAGTAGTAATCTGTCTAAGGGTTAAAGTGACACATTAACCAGTTAACAGTTTCTTTAATATTATTGTATTGGTAAAAAGGTCAATTGCCTTCCAGTCTGTTAGAAAAGTACTGTATTTGAAAGCTCTGGTTTTGTTCAGAATGTATTGTCTCCCGTCTTTCCACAAAACAATAGAAAATGCTCGACTGCACTGCCGTTACCCGGGAGAAGTTGGCGCCGATGTGGAGCTCCTCCAGCGAGCGGCGGATGCCGTCGCAGAGCTGGGCGGTCGTGGCGTCCGACTCCTCGTCGCGGCAGCCCGGGTCGCTGAGGGTGCGGCTCAGGCTGGAGCGCAGCACGCTCAGGTTGAAGTTCAGCTTCCCCGTCACCTCCTGGAGAAGCTCCAGAGAAACGCTGGCGTTCTCCAGCGCCTCGTTGCTCTCTCGGATGGCTGCGCGCGCACGGGAGAGATCGTGGGAGTGTTACTTTATTTTTTTACCTATCATTTTTATCCCACGATTTTGCAACCCAGTTTTTTCACCCAGTGCCAATTATCTAATGTAATCCTGGGCGCTACACTTCCTCTGCCAACCTGGGGGGGCGGCAGCGGACTGACCTCATGCCTCCTTCTATGCATGAGGAGTCCAAGCTGCTTCTTTTCACCTGACAGGGGGGAAATTCCCTGGCCGGACGTAGCGCGTGGAAGGAACACGTTATTCCGACCAGTTCCTTTCCCCTCCATCAGGCGCCCCGGCTGGTCAGGGGGAGGTAGTTTTAGAGACCAGGATTACTGCATGTTTTTGTGAGGGTACCTACCCTAGGGGACACGGGGAGAACATGCAAACTCCACACAGAAAGGCCCTTTCGCCAACCCCACCTCGGGTATGGGCACTGATGACGCGCCAGCGCCCACATCGTCCCCAGCGGGAATCGAACCCAGGACCTTCTAGCTGTGAGGCGACAGCACTACCTTACTTTATAACGACGAAAAGGATCACGTTGTACATGTTTTCCTTTGTGGCTTCAAGACTTTTCTTTGCAACTGCATTCGGACAGAACATTATAATTATTATCTCACGACATCATTATTATTATGTTTTTTTATTATTATAATTTTTCTGGGCAGGGGGGCAATTTGTTGAAGAAACATTACTTTAGATGGGACCTGAATGCAGTGAGCTGCCACAAAGCAATGCATAGTGAGCAAAGAATGTTTGACGAAGACAAGAGAAAGAGGGAAAAAGAGGAAAGGAGAGGGTAAAAGACAGACCCCCCCCCCCCCCCACACACACACACACACACACACACACACACGTCACGCACGCAGGTACACACACCCTCTAACAAACACACAATAAACAACCCACCAACACACACGCACATAAACCTTAATTAATGCGTTATTTACACTTAGTGGTACGACACGGTCGCGATGTCATTTTGACGACTAAAACTATGACGAAAAATGTCCGTCGACTAACGTTTTTCACTGATGTAAACTACAGGAAAAAACTAAGCTATGACTAAAACCGCGACTAAATATATTGACAATTTCGTCAACAAATAAAAACTAGCGCTGCAACTGCAACGCATCGTGAGCTAGTAGATCTGCCATTTTCAGCATGCAACCTATAGTGTAAAATCAGTCATGATGACACCATTAAGGCCAAAACCCATTGTTGTCCTCAAAATCAACTGTACATTTAGTCGACTACAGATGACTAAAAAATTTAACTGAAACTAAATGACTTTTTTTATTCAAAAGACTATAACTAAATAAAAATTAACACAGCGTCGTACAACAAAGTCTAAATCCGGCATTAGGGTCAAAACGCCACAGAAGGGTAGTACAACTGGGGGCTGGTAGAGAGGGTCTGGCATGTCGAGGTCATTGTTGTGTGGTGCTATTCGGCTAGATCTGGTGATGCCATGAACTTAATGTGGAAAGAAATGCCTGGCGTGCATTAAGATGGCAAGATGGCACAATGGGCTCTGGTAGCCCCCCCCCCCCCCCCCCCAGCCTTAGAGGAAAAAACCACACGGGAAACCCATCACAACAATAGCACTAGGTGTCAAAGGTCACAAGGTGCAGAGGTCAGAGGGGATGACAGGTCACTGTTGCGTGACTGTTATCGTATCGTTACCTTTCAAGGCACTCTGCAGTTTTCCTTTTTGTTTTTTTAAACCACAAAAAAATGATTAGGAAAAATTAATAAAGAAAGAAACGTGGATATTTCTGCATTCCGTAACTCATGTCAGCCAAATAAAACAGTGGTTCTTAACCTTTTCAGGCCGCGACCCCCCCCCCCCCCCCCCCCCCCATTTGCATACTTGAGCTGGGTACCCCGCACCCTGACAAGGGTTTGACTCGGTTCCACAGATAAATATTTTGAAAATAGCTGATCTACAATCTTGTAGATCGGCTAATTTTCACAAATTTCACAAATTCTTATATTATTTGACAATTTGGACAATTTTTATAGTATACCCTTCCCCCAAACAAATCAACCCACAGGCTGAGAACCACTGAAATAAAGAATAAGCATAATATGAATAAGTATGGAAATGTAGAGACTTAGTTAACTGTGTGGTATACCTCCAGCTATACTGAGTGCTCCTTCCAGGGCGTGCAGCACTTCCTTCTCCAACTCTTCCTGTATCCTTCCGCCCAGTACTGGACCTATATCTGTAGAATGGACATCGCATGAGAACAATATGGGACAAAAATCTCGTCTTTAGCAAGGACGTAACATAATGGCAAAAACACATGCAAAACTTCAACAGAATAAATAACGTAAAACAGTATGAGTACAACAAAGCTAAAAAAACACAACAGCTGCGTCATACTGAGTGTTTGTGAATTTATATCATTTGCAGACACTCTGAATCCAGAGCGATTTACAGAAAACAAGGAAAACACGAGGTAATACACCAATGCTTAGAAATTATAGTCTAGGATCATAGGTAAACAAAGAACATATTATCAATCTACTAGTAGTACTAGTATAAATTATCGGGGGAAAAAAATCTATAATCTGTACATTGAAACTATACCCACTATAGGATGCCAGGGAAATGACCTGTCATCTCTGTCGACATAACATGCTATCCAAGTTACATTTTAATCTATGTAAAGCGCCTTGGATAAAGGCGCTATATAAATGCACCATTTACCATGTACATGATTCAATAAACAGTGCCCCGTCAGACACGAAGAGAAGCCACTAGCCAGTGAAGGTCTACTTACTATCAAGGTCATATATGACTTGGTCCCGTGCAGTGGCATATTGGGATATTAGGTAATCAATTTGCTGTAAATCAACACAAGAAAAACAGAGCAAAACAGGGTTTAATGATCGACAACGTTGAATAGTTTTGTTGTTAAAGGCGTCCTCTACAGTATTCACATGTATGCACACACTTCAAAATGTTGATGCAATACAGGCTGACCCTGCATTTCACTCTCTCATGTGCCATTCCGACAAACAGACGGACAGAAAAAACATGACGCACAATACTAAACCATGAATCAAAAAGCAGGGGTCTTCAACAGGGGGTCCGGGACCCCTAGGGGGTCTGCCAAATATGTGAGATTTTGTCTCTTTTACTTTTACACTAACCACTTGAACACCAGCATCCCTATTCTGGGGGGAACATTCACAGGAATAAGCAGCTCTACAAGCTGACAGCATGTCACAGCGTGACATCTGCAACACAATTTTATACAATATGCAGTGGGGGTCCCTGGTTCATCGCTCTCTCAGCTAAGGGGTCGTTAGCCTGGCTGAAAAAACATTGAAGACACCTGGTCTAAAGGATTCATCACATTTTTAGTACAGTAAGTGAACTTGTTGCACTTTTTATTTTGTCTTTTTTTACAACCAAATTGCAGTGGTGGAAAAAGTACTCAATTGTTTTACTTAAGTAAAAGTACCAATATTGCAATTTAGAACTACTTCGTTACAAGTAAAAGTACGGAATTGAAAATGCACTTGAGTAAAAGTACAACAGTATCGGCATCAAAATCTATTGAAAATAGCAGATCTACAAGCTCACAATGCGTCACGTTGCGACGCATTGTGAGCTTGTAGATCGGCTATTTTCAAACGGCCGAAATGTATATAGGGTTGAAGTGGTTAATGTATGTTTTCTAATCAAAATTAAAATCTCCAAAGTAACTAGTAACTGAAGTTTTCAAATAATTGTAGTGGAAAATCTTTAGTAGTAGTGGAAACATTTTGGCTCAGATATGTAGTGGAGTAGAAGTAAAAGTATTGGAAATTGGAAATGGAAATACTCAAGTAAAGTACAAATACCTCAAAATTGTACTTAAGTACAGTACTTGAGTAAAAGTACTTAGTTACTTTCCACCACTGCCAAATTGGTTTACTGAATAACTATGGAGCCCCTCCTTGCATACATAAATGATAATGAACCTTTGGATTTATGATTTATTATTCTGATATGGGCCCCCTGCTGTCATCATTAGCACCATATGGCCTGGAAGGAAAGCATTACTGTGCATACTATCTGAAAATATATATCTTTTAAAAGCAATAGTGAAAATAAGGAAGCCCGTGCCGGGGCCGTACCGTTGGTGTGTCGTTGGCGAACGTATGCAAATCTCTCATGTTGGTGTTGACCAGTCTTCTTATGTTTCTCATCTGAGAACTCAGGTTCTGGTTTGCAGAATACGCAATTAGCACTCCGATCCTGTACGACACGCACACGCACACGCACACACACACACACACACACACACACACACACACACACACACACACACACACACACACACACACA